>NC_056743.1:249818894-249896853 GCF_019279795.1 Protopterus annectens
AGATTACTAGCTCCCCTCAGGAACGGTTTCATCAAGGGGTGAGAAAAAATGGGTTGCTCAAAAGAACAATGAGCCAAATCTGCTGAAGCGTGAATTTTGATTGAAGAAAAGGAAAGTCCACCATTAAGCAGTCCTGTTAAGAATGAGGGAAAGAGAAGGATGAGAAGAATATTCTCCTTTCGCCAGCATCCAAGAGTAAAATCTCTTCCATTTATCTGCATAGGATTTTCTGGTGCTAGGCCTCCTGGCCTCGAAGAACTTCAACCACCTGTTTGGAAAGATTTAAAGTATTAGCCAGGCAATCAAATGTAGAGTTTGAAGATGAGGATGAAGGAACTTTCCCCCTCCCTGAACCAACAGATCTGGTACCAGGGGAAGATACCAGGGCTGAGCGTGTGAAAGGCTCTGAAGGAGGGGATACCAATGCTGCTGGGCCAAACTGGTGCTATCAGAAGAGCCTTTGGTTTTTCGCCCCTTATCTTTAGTAGCACTCTGGGAAGAAGAGGCAGAGGAGGGAATGCATAAACTGAGATATGTGTCCATGGGAAGGACAACGTGTCCACCCTCCAAACTTTGTTGTGAAACTCCCTGGTGCAGAAAGTTGGAAGGAGATGATTGGTGTGAGAGGAGAAAAGATCCACTTGTGGGGTGCCCCAATGATGACTGATGTGATGGAAAATGTCCTTGTTCAGTTGACACTCGTGAGGAACCAGAACATGTCTGCTCAAATGATCCGCCAAGGAGTTTAGCCTCCCTGGGAGATACTGGGCTATTAGATGTAAGCCCACGGATGCTGCTATGGACCATAGTCTCATGCTTTGTCTGCACAAGGGATAAGAGCGAGTCCCCCCTTGCTTGTTGTATGTACCATATGACAGTGGTATTGTCTGTCCTGATCAGAGTTCCAGGGTAGATCCTTGAAAGCCAGCAAGGCCTGCTGCACTGCCATCAATTCTTTTAAGTTTATGTGCAGATGAATCAGCTTATTGCACCAAGTCCCCTGTATGCCCCTGCCTTCCAGATGAGCTCCCCATGCAACATCTGAGGGGGTCTGTGGTGAGAGTCTGGCTGGCAGGCGGTGGGCAGAAAGGCAGACCCTTGTTCTGAGAAAAGGCCGTCGCCCACCAGAGAAACTCCATTTGTAGACAGGGAATCAAGGGAAGAATCAAGTCTAAGTCCTGTGTGTGCTGACACCAAAGATTCTTGAGGTACCACTGAAGTTATCATATGCAGCCTTGCATATGGGATCATCAAAATACATGAAGCCATGAACCCCAGCACTTGCAGGAATTGCCTTGCAGAGAGCTGGGTCACACTTGCCAAGTTCATGAAGTAAGCCGAAAGATCTTCTTGCTTCTGGGTGGCTGTATTCAGCCTTGCTCCCAGGAAAACACTCAATTGTAGGAACCAACTTTGACTTCTTTTTGTTGAGTGTGTAACCCAAAGAGGTGAGACTGTACTTCACGAAATTAAAATCCTTTTCTAGTTGTTCTGGGGAGTGTGCCTGAATGAGACAGTCGCCAATGTAAGGATAAATTTGAATGTTTCTCTGCCTGCAAAAAGCAATGGCTGGAGCCAGGCACTTGGTAAAAACTCTGGGAGCAGTAGATAAGCCAAAGAGCAAAGCAGACAATTTAAAGTGTTGCTCCCCAGCCCTGAAGTTAAGGAACTTCCTGCAACTTTCCCTTATTGGGATGTGCAGAGAAGCCTCCCTTGAGATCAAAAAGTAACCAGCCATGATTACTTGCCCAGCACTGGTAGTAACTGTTGAAGGGTGAGCATCTTGAATTTGGGAATCACCAAAAAGTGTTTAGAATAGACAGATCCAGAATAGGGCCACCAGGTGCCCCCTTTCTTGGGTACCAGGAAAAGTCTTGAATAAAAATCTAGGTCTGCCTGATTTGCAGGAACTGGTCTCTATAGCCCTCATAGGCAGTAAAGAAGAAACATGAGTTTCTACCTCTGCCCTGAGAGTTCTGGGTATGTCTGGGTACCCTTGTAAAACAGGAAAGGTGTGAAAGTAAAACTTGTAACCTTGGTTTACTCTACTGAGCACCCATTTGTCGTCTGTGACGGTAGACCATACCTCTGCAAACCTGGCTAACCTTCTCCCCAAAGGAAACCCAGGGCCCTCAGAGGTAGGCACAAGAAGGCTGGTGTCATTGAGAATGTTTGCTTTGGGAAGCTGGCTTAGAACTCCCCAATTTAGCAGAAGAATGCCATTGTTTAGCCCTTTGAGGGTCAGAAGCCGGCCCTCTGGAAGATATGAAACCACTAGGCCTAGAGCGACCCTGCTTGCCAGGATCAGGGAAAGACCAATTCTTGGAAGGATAATGCCTACTAAACCGAGGAGGCTGAACCTGAAGGAAATCTTTTAGAACTTGCATAGATTTTGCCTTATCCTTCAACTTTTTCATTACCTACTCAGCCTTATTACCAAAAAGATTGTCCTTGTGCAAAGGAACATTCAGCAATTTAGACTTAACAGGTTCAGAAAGAGGCTGCTCCCTGAGCCAAGCATGCCTTCTAATTACAGAACCAGTGGCTGCCGTTCTGCAGGAAGCCTGCAAAGTGTCAAAACCACAATGAAGTGAATGCTTACCAACTAAAGTAGCAGAATTCAGTAAACCTTGTAAATCTTTGTACTCTGTCATGGAAGGAATATTTTCAAGTTTAGCCTTAATAGCCTCCAAAGTATGCTGCTGATACTTAAGCATGTGAAAAAGACAATTCACGGATCTAATGGAAAGAGTTGCAGAGGTATAGACATTTTTACCCCACCTGTCCAAGGCCCTAGACTCCTTATCAGAAGGCACAGGGTTTTTAGCAATAGTAGCCTTAACACCCCCGGGGCCTTGAGAAATAATTTCTGGATCAGCAGTAGGGTTTTTAAAAAAGAATTGATGAGATTCAGGAACCCTATAATACCCATCAGGTTTTCTGGGGGCAGTAGGAACAGAATTAGGAGTTAAAGAATTTTCCATGTAAACCTCATTCACAACTTCCAAAACTGGAGGGTATAGCCAGAGGCTTATGCTGTGGCAAATCCAAAAAAATCCCAGATTCTTTTCTTAAACTGCGGGAAATTCTGACATTCCCATTTAAAATGCTCCCTAAGGGTATTCCAAGTTTCCCCAAAGGAAAAATCTTATGGAGGAGAGACAGAAGGGATAGAATCCTCAGCATCAGAATCCTCAAAACCAAAAAAAAAAGTTGAGAATTTCCTTCTTCACCAGCAGACATACTGGAAATCTCAGAATCTGAGAGACAAAACATCAGGAGATAATTCTCTAGCCCTCTTAGAGGGGGGGGGGGTGAGAGCCCCTAATCAAGGAGAGAAGATCAGCAGCCATCTTTACCAACTGGGACTGAGGTACAGGAGGGGAAGGCAGACGCCGGTTTGTGAGTAGGTTTGCAGCTGGAAGGTTTACTAGCAATCCGGAGGGACTCGGAAGGCCTAGCAACTGCAGAAATCTGAACTAAGGTAGTCGGTCTGGCTCTGGTCTCATGTCGAAAAGAAGAGGTGTCAGAAGCTGGTGCGCCTGCAAAGCGGCTCCAGACCAATCTGAGGTAGCAACAGGAGGGTCTGAAAACGAAACAGCAGCCTGCGGCATGGAAGACTCCGTAAAGATCTCAGCAGAGGCGTGTGGCTGAAAATCTGCGGACTGCAGGGGCTGTGAAAGCACCTCACTGACTACCGCTGTGCTGACTGCCAATTTCACCGGGGCGTCAGCAGATTTAACCCTAGGCCTGTCGTGGTCCAGTCAGCACATTTAACCCTTGGCCTGTCGTGGTCCTTGTCTTTGCGTTTCCTAGGTATATCCAAAGTTGGGAGACCAGAAGATGCCATACCGACGAACTTAGGCCAGACTCCGAAATGCTTATACAAAATCTTAGCTCTACAATATATGGTACGCAGTTTAAAGGAAGCACAGAGATCGCAGTTAGGGACGTCACGCTCAAGGCCGAAACAAGTTATAAATAGGAATGGAAATCACGGTGCAGAATCTGTTTTCCACAGGCAAGACAGTTATTAACTTTATCTGAAATTCGTTAAAGCAAGAAAAGAGGATCCCCAACGGGGTACTTACTTATCTGAAGGAGTCTTCAACTTGGTAGTCGGAAAGCAAAACGAAGGTAAACGGCAGACCGGCACTAGTGCGAATTGCATCTGCTTCAGGCTCTGCGGCAAGAAAGACTGAGGAAATGGCATCGGCTGCCTCCCTCTATACCCGACGTTCTGACATCAGTTTTACAACCGGCAGCAGCTGACATCATATACCAAGGACTTTGGTGTTCGGGCCGACTGAGGGCTACCGGGAGCCGGATAACCCATATGTGAGGACTGCAACAGTGAAACACGAAGATCTTTATGGCCTACCAGGTAATTTAATTTCAAACTATTTTTCAAAGTTAGCTGGACTGAAATTAGCCTGTTCTCTTCCAGTATCCTCTGTTGCAATATATTAATTTCCACAGTTACAATACAGTCTGACATACAGGTGAATTTTTCTTTCTGTCCAGCAGGACCCACTGTTGGTAAATTAACACAAGCAGCTTTACAAGTACATTTTCAACACAAGTATCTGTAACAAATCAGTTTGCTATAAAAATGACAACTATTTACAAAACTCCAGCCAACTACACAGCCCCTACACTACTTCTGCTGGCAAAGCTAGCAATACCTGACATTGTCACAGCTGTGCAAATGGTTATGTTGTGAAGGTCGGGGTGGTAGTTTTCAATTGGTTATGTTGTGAAGGTCAGGTGACAGTGACTGACAATCTTCTAGTAATAACTATTTAATGATGAATCATTCATAATATACCATCTTTTCAAGTATATACAGATATCCAAGAGTAATTTCTTATAATTTGACTGACATCATATTACAAATGATGAGAATCACAAAATATACAAATACTTGAAAGTTTCATCTCCATAAATGGCATCAACAATGCCCGAACACTCTAACCCAAAGATTCCTGGAGTTCATAAACTCAAATGCCATGGAACAACTAGTCATCATCCCCACAAGAGGAGAAAACATACTTGATCTCATCATCACGAACATGGGATCTAAATGTAAAGGTCGGGGTGGTAGTTTTCAATTGGTTATGTTGTGAAGGTCGGGTGACAGTGACTGAATCTTCTAGTAATAACTATTTAATGATGAATCATTCATAATATACCATCTTTTCAAGTATATACAGATATCCAAGAGTAATTTCTTATAATTTGACTGACATCATATTACAAATGATGAGAATCACAAAATATACAAATACTTGAAAGTTTCATCTCCATAAATGGCATCAACAATGCCCGAACACTCTAACCCAAAGATTCCTGGAGTTCATAAACTCAAATGCCATGGAACAACTAGTCACCATCCCCACAAGAGGAGAAAACATACTTGATCTCATCATCACGAACATGGGATCTAAATGTTCAACACCGGAAATATACCCCTCACTGGTGAGATCAGATCATAAACTAATCTCGCTGGAGGTCCTCATCCCGCCCCCACCTGAAACAAAAAAGACCACAGTGAAAAGCTTCTCAAAAGCCGATTTCACACTTCTAAAAACTAGTGTGGTCTCCTTTAAGGCCCCTGAGCCAGTGGTAAACATTACTCAAACCGCTGAATCACTTACAAATGCCTTCTACCAGCACCTACAGGACTGCATGGATCAGGCAATCCCAAACAAAACTAAGACTCTCTGTACCAAATGCAAGCGTCCAGTCTGGTGGACCCCAGCCATAAACAAGCTCTACAACAAAAGGAGGAAGCTACTACAAGATAGAGCAAAATCCTTGAAAGGTAAGACACCTTTGATCATTATAAGTAAAAAACTAAGAGCTCTCATAAAATCATCCAAGCCAAATTTTGAGAGAAAATCGCCAAGGACTCTAAAGACAATCATAAGGCCTTCTTTAGCTATGTTAGAAACCTAGGAGGAAACTCCCAGATATGCTCAGAATTAGTTCAAAATGATGTGAAAATTACTGAACCTACACAGATTGCTAACATACTGGCTGACAGGTTCAGTGCAAACTCCCCCCCCCCCAAAAGGAGAGATATCTATTCCAGAGGATTGTAGCCCCCCAAACATCTCCAACGCCCAGGTGAGAACTGCCCTCACTAAGGCAAAAAACACAGCATCCATGGGATCGGATGGTGTCCCCGGCTGTGTGCTTCATGAACTCAACGAGGAATTAAACCCACAGTTAGGACAGCTGTTTAATCTTAGCCTCACCTCAGGATGCATACCAAAGGAGTGGCGCAGCGACTGTGGTCCCACTTCATAAGGGCGGTGCCTCCACAGACCCTGGAAATTACCGCCCCATTAGCTTGACAAGCCTTATCTGCAAATCCATGGAGAGGATCATAATGGAACTCATAAATAAAGACATAGGGAACTTGCAGACTTTGGATCCAACCCAGTTTGGCTTTGTCAAAGGCAGATCCTGCCTCTTAAACTTGGTTGACTTTTGAGACAGTCACCAAGGCCATTGATGAGGAAAGGCAGTCCATACAGCCTACCTCGACCTGGCAAAGGCCTTCGACACAATACCCCACTCAGGTATCATCGAAAAACTCATCAGCTTGAATGTAAACCCATACATCGCAAGATGGGTTGCAAACTGGCTAAGTGACAGAACCCACAGGGTCAGAGTTGCTGGAGCCATGTCAGACTCAAAGCCTGTCACAAGTGGTGTCCCACAGGGCTCAGTCCTGGGTCCACTCTTGTTCGGCATCTACATTTCTGAAGTACAAGCAAACACAGGAGGGTTATGGCTGACAAAGTTTGCAGATGACTGCAAACTGGGCCATAGTCGAAAACACATCTGACACAGATATCCTCCAGAAGGGCCTCACAGAAACGGATAACTGGTGCCAGAGCCATGGCCTGAAGTTAAACGCCAAAAATGCATAGTCATACCCTTGGGAAAAACAAGGTTACCCCTAGCTACCATATAGGTGGCAATCCACTGAGCACAGAAAAGTCATCAGGGATCTGGGGACCCAAGTTGACAGTAGCCTTCGTTTGACACTCATGTTGCTAAAGTAGTTAGGAAAACCTTCTATATCGCCCACCTGATCATGAAGGGATTCACATCTAGATCAAGGGAGGTCATCGTCCCCTGTACTCATCACTCATTAGACCTATGATTGAGTACAATGCCCGTTCGAATGTATCTGACCAGACACCTGCTGCAGCTTGAAAGGCCCCAAAAGTTCCTCACCAAAAGGATAAAGGGTCTCAAAAATATGTCTTATGCTGCCCGACTGAAAGAACTCCAGCTCTATTCAGTCTCATACCGCTTGCTCAGAGGTGACCTGTGCCTGACATATAAGGCCATGTCAAACCCAGATTTGATGAATATGCTTCACCTCAAAAAATCTAGATCCCTCAGTACCACAAGTGTGGGAGACTTAAACCTTGTCACGGTTATAAATAGAGCGTGCTGGAGGGACAGATTCATCACCCAGAGACTCCCTATGCTGTGGAACAAAATCCCGGTACATGTGAGGCAGAGCACCTCGCTGGCCTTGTTCAAGAGGAATCTTGACCAATGGATGGGAGATCGCAGATATACCCCAGGGATTACTTCAGTGTCACTGCTTGACAGAGGCACAGAAAAATGATGGGCATAGTTTTTATTCAAACTAAAGGGGTGGCGAAAGCCACATAACTATGGGCTAGGCTTATAAATGCCCTTGGGCAGATAGCCTAGTATGAACCTATGAACCTAAATGAAAGTCATTAATTATCTGAATGTTAATAAAGTAAATGTGGTTTTACTTTGAGAGAGACACTTACCAGAAAGAGAAATTAAATGTGTATAATAAAGACTATAAGCAATTAGGGGCTGCAACATTTAGAGACAAGAGGAAATGCGATTTTATGGAGCAAAACAGCGGTTAGGCCTAAAACTATTTATGCAAACTCAGACACAAAATGGATATTACCTTTGGTAATGATAGAATACTACAAAAAGATATTCACAACAAAAAATATGTATTGGAGAAAGGAACTGGTGTAAACAGTTGAGGAATGTCTGGAAATATTTTAAGTACAATTAAAGGAATTCCAATTTTGGGCTGGGGATTTTAATGGTCTCCTAGACAACAGTACACAAATGCAAAGTAAGACTTCAGAATATTAGTATCAGTTAATATAAAGAAAAAAATAAAAGCAGACTGGTACCATATTTTCTGTAAGAACGAAAAAAGTAGAAACTATTTGGAAGACATCCAGGGATTTTTAAAGTTTTATGGTCAGACAAAGGTACACACACACACACACACACACACACACACACACACACACACACACACACACACTTTTTTTTTTTCAAAAATGGTTCTTTCTAATGCAACAATTCCTGATGGGATACACTCATCATAATATCCTCTGATGTGGACATTTTTGGCCATTGTGATGAAAGTCATAAGTATAAAATGGGGAAAAAAAATCTTTACCAAAATTTAATGACTATTAACCTTGCCACTGTTGTATGCCACAAAGAAATTAATTATATTGTAATGAGATCAAAAGGTAACAAAAGCAAATTTTAAATGTTGGATAAAACAAAAAAGAAGTTATGTACTCACCATAACGTTCCACTTGTGTTGTCCATCCTGCCTTCATTCTTAGCAATTTGGGGTCGAAACAGATCCTCTGTTCTGACTCGGCCTTATACAAAGCTCGTGGTCTTCCACTAGCTCGTAGCTAAAACCCTATGCCATGATGCACTATGAGTTCCCCAGATCTTGTTTGTAGATACAGCTAAACAAAAGTCTGTGAATAAGTGATAGAGCAATGAAAAAGGTCAAAGGACATTAATAGTCAACTGCATCAGCTTGGTTCTCCAGGAGTGAAAGGCTGGGAGGGCAGGAGGGTGGGACTTAGGAATGAAGGCAAGATGGACAACACACATGGAATGTTATGTTGAGTACATAACGTCTTTATGTGTTATAGTCCTATCTTGCCTTCATTCTTAGCAGGTTGGGACAGCGTCCCTAGCACCATCCTTCTTGGGTGGCTCAAGGGAGAATATTCTTCACAACAGTGGACCCGAATCAACTTTGTAATGAGTGATAAAGGTACGAGGCCTTGCCCATGTTGCTGCAGCACAAATGGTGTCAATGTGTAGTCGCAACCAAAAGGCAGAAGAGGTTGCAATGGCTCTTGTAGAATGACCTTTTACTTTATGGGAAAGTTCTTTGTTTTTAGATTGGTAAGTAAAGGTAATACAGTCTGATAGCCATTTTTGAAAGTGTGGCTATTGACACAGGAACACCCTTTTATGAGTCTGAAAAAGTACACAAATAGTCAGATTTTCAGATATATTTTGTCCTATGCAAGTAAAAACGTAATTATCTATGTACATCCAGTTGGTGCAGCATATATCATAACCTGGAGAAAAAAAACAGGTAGTTATATGGACTGATTCAGGTTAAATTCTGAGCATACTTTGGGTAAAAAGGATGGGTTCGTTCACAGGGACACTATCTTTGTGGAAAAGCATGTAAGGGGGCTTTTAAGGACAACGCTTGCAGCTCTGAAACTCTTCTTGCAGAAGTAATAGCTATCAAGAGAATCGTTTTCCAAGTTAGATACTTGAGGTCACAGGATGATGCAGGCTCGAAAGGGGGAAAGGATCAAACATAATAAAACAAAATTTAAGTCCCATGGCAGTGGAGGGACTTTAATAAGTGGTCTTGATAAAAGAGTACCTTTAAGAAAGGCTTTGCAAAGTCTGTGGGACATCACATTAGAGCCGGATTCTCCCAAATGGGAATTAGATACGTCAGCCAGCTGGACGCGAATAGTAGCTGCAGCTGCACCTTCATTAAACAGTTTGGCTAGGAATTCAAGAATAGAAGCTATTGGGGCAGAGAGGGGATCAATGTGATTATTCAAGGCCCATGAAGATAACTTTTTCCATTTGCTTGTATACAACCTTCTTGTCGAAGCTTTATGGGACGAGATCAGAATATGCTTTACTGAGGTAGAAAGGTTAGGGAGCCTGGCTATGGTCGAAATCAGAGCAGTCAAGCTGTCAATTTGAGGGTTTGAATGGAGGGGTGCAGCGTCCCTGATGCACGAGTCAGGAGGTCCAGAATCCACGGCTCCTCCTGGAGATGAGGCCACAGGAAAGGAAGCCAGATTTGGAGAGGCCAGTATGGGGCAACAAGTTCCTTCCCAACTGACTGGCTTTCTGAAGGACTTTTGGTACCAAAGGAAAGGCATAGAGGAGACCAGAGGGTCAATCATGAACAAGTGCATCCTTTGGTGACTGTCCCAGAGGGGGGGAAATCAGGGAAAAGTAGCTGCTGCATTTGGCATTCATGGACGTGGCAAAAAGGTAGCAAGGCTGGCTCCATTTGTGGAAAATCTTTTCCACCACTTCCTGCTTTATGGACCATTCGTGAGGCATCAAAATCGCTCTGCTGAGTCTGCAATCACACTGGATTGCTCCGGGATGTGCGTTGCTATCAGAAAGTGCTGGGAGGAGGTTGCCCAAGTGCCATACTCTCAGGGCTTCTCGACAAAGGGGGTAAGATATGGTTCCCGCTCGTTTATTTATGTACCACACAACTGACATGTTGTCTGCCTGTATTGCAACAGTTCCTAGCAGAAGAGGGTCCTAGAATGCTTGCAACGCTAAAAGCACTGCTCATCTCTAAGACACTGATGTGCAAATGGGCCTCATGGTCCTGCCAAGTGCCCTGAACTGTCCTTCCCAGACAATGCCCCCCCCCCCCACCCTAGCTGGTTAGCGTCCATGGTCACTGTGGCTAAAGGCTGGGGAGGAAGAAAGGGACAACCTAATGCTATATGAGTGGAGTAAAGCCACCAATTATGGCCTTTCCTGTAGGATTCCGTTATCAGAATTTGGTGGGACATGGGTCGTTCCTGCACGGACCATTGAGCGAAAAGTACCCAACTGTAGTATTCTCATGTGTGCAGACGTGCTAATGGAATCAGGGTCATCGCAGCTGCCATGGTTCTTAATACTTTGAGGACTGTTCTTGCTTGTACTTTTGTCTTCGAAAGAAGGTTTAGAAGTTGAAGTAGGATTTAAACCCTTTCTGGGGGAAGTTTTGCCATCATATTTGTTGTATTTAGATCTGCTCCTATAAAAACGATACGCTGAGATGGCAATAAGGCAGATTTTTCGTAGTTTACTGCGATTCCTAGGTTGACAGCAGAGATGCAAAGTGTTGTGTCTCGCTTTGGATAGTAGATGCTCAGTGGTGGCGGTTAGAAACCAGTCATCTAGGTACGGAAAAGTACAGTTGCGTACCTACCATAAATGTAGATGTTAGAGTGTATTCACTGTTGCAGTCATTACACTTGGGTTATCCTGCTGGCAGGCTACCCGCAGTCGGCCTGAATTCCAAAGTCCTGGTCCGGCATTTGTTGCTGTCGCCTCTTCCCGGACGGCAGTGCGCCAGGGGTATGCAAGATGGAGCCAATGCCATTTTCTTCAGTTTTTCTTGCCCCAGATGTCAGCTGCCCCCAAAAGGGTAGGCTAAAAATATTGCTTATAAAAAAGCATGCACTAACAAACATTACCTTCATCTACAAGCAAATACACCACATAGGTTGTATAGAACAGAGAAGTACAGATAAGTCCCAGCAAAGAAAGGGGGATGGTGGGTAACCTGGACTGCAACAGTGAATACACTCGAACATCTACATTTATGGTAGGTACACAATTGCACTATGATCATAGTGTTTCACTGTTGCAGTCATTACACTTGGGTTGAATCCCAAAGTTGAGGTTGGGTGACTGGGTCTAAATAGAATTAGGAGTGGCTATGAGGCCCTGCAGAACTGCAGTGGCAAAGCGTTCTCTGGATTTAGAGTAAAGAGGTAAGTGGTAGTGCTTTGTAAAAGTGTGCACTGAGGTCCAAGTTGCAGCCTCCAACATATCCTTGGTTGGTACTCCTCTGAGGAAGGCTGCTGAAGTGGCTGCTGCTCTGGTTGAATGTGGCCTAATGCCCTTAGGCACTGATTTGTTATGCTGTGAATAGCAGAAACGAATGCAGTGGCATATCCATTTTGAAATAGTCTGCTTTGAGATAGCCTTTCCTTGTGATCCTGCAGCATATGCCACTAAACGTTGCTCAGTTTTTCTGAAAGCTTTAGTTTTGTCCAAGTAGAAGCGTAGCTGTCTGTGTATATCCAAAGAATGCAGAAAACTCTCTCCTTTATTCTGTGGGTTTGGATAAAAAGTAGGCAAATGAATGGTTTGATTAAGAGCCACACTGGACACTACCTTAGGCATAAATGTTGGGTTCGTCCTTAGATAAATCCTGTCCCGATGGAAAATAATAAAAGGTTCCACAGCCATTAATGCCTGTAACTCTGAGACTCTTCTTGCTGAAGTTATTGCTAGGAGCAGAGCTGTTTTCCATAAGAATTTTATCTCTGCTGTATTGGCTGGCTCAAATGGAGGTGGTGTGAGCTTTTCCAAGACAAAATTGAGGTCCCATGTAGGTATCGGTGCTCTCCTTGAAGGTCTTGGCCCCTCTGAGGTACTGCCTTAGCAGTGGATGTCAGAAAATAGGTGGTTCCGTATTGTAATGAGCTGAAATGGCAGAGGCATGGATCTTAATTGATGAGAAGGATGGGCCTTTATCCAGCATCTCAGTTAGGTATTGTAAAATCCGAGTAATATTTGGAACAAGCGTGTCAATTCCTTGTGCCTGGTTTCAAGCACATAATCTCTTCCATTTTTCTGCATAAGATTTTCTGATGCTGGACCTCCTGGCCTCCAAAATAACATCCATAACTGCTTTAGAGAGAGGTGTGTTCTGAGTGGTTATATTATCCGCCATGCAGCCAGATTTAAGGTTCTGAGTTGGCTGTGCAGGATCCGATTGTTTTGTTGGGTCAGTAGATGAGGAATTTGAGGTAAAGTCCAGGCTGGGCCTTAAGACAAGCTCTTTAGGATTGGATACCAGTGCTGGCGTGGCCAGTCTGGGGCAATCAGTATAATTTTTGGCTTCTCTTGTCTGACCTTCAGGAGTACCTGGGGGAGGAGAGGCAGTGGAGGAAAGGCATATACTGTAAGGGTTTTCCAGCTGAATGATGGAGCATCCAATTTCCATGCTTGTTTGGGATAAGTCCTTGTGCAGAATCTCTGTAGTTGGCAGTTGTGAGGGGAGGCAAATAGATCTATGTCTGGGCATCCCCATTTCCTTGTTATCATGCTGAAAACTTGTGGATCTAATTTCCACTCATGAGGGTCCAAGAGTCTTCTGCTTAGTTTGTCTGCCAGAGTATTAGTCTTTCTTGGCAGGAATTGTGCTTGCAGATGCACTTGATAAGTCAATGCTGTGTTCCACAAAGTCATGGCTTGTCTGCAGAGGTGGTAGGAATGTGTGCCCCCTTGCTTGTTTATGTATCACATGACTAATATTGTCCGTCATTATCAACAGTTGTCCTGGATGGAGTAGGTCCATGAAGGCTGCCATCTTTTCGAAGTAAGTCAGTTGCCTTTGTTTGTCTGGCGTGAGATAAGCCATCTGGGCAGTTGTATTTAAGATTGCACCCAGGAATATTATCTCTTGAGAGGGTACTAGTTTTGATTTCTTTTCGTTTACTGTATACCCTAGGCAAATTAGTAATCTTTTTACAAACGCCAGATGCTTCAGTAGAATGTCCTTGCTCTCTGCTTGAATAAGGCAGTCGTCCAAGTAGGGATATATTTGAATTCCTCTGTCTGCAAAATGCAATTACTGGTGCCAGGCATTTTGTGAAGACCCTGGGTGCAGTAGATAAAACAAAGGGCAGTGCAGAGAATTGGTAGTGCATTGAGCCTGCTATGAATCTGAGGTAACTTCTGCAAGATTGTCTGATTGGGACATGCAGGTATGCCTATTTGAGGTCCAAAGTTACAAGGCAAGCCTTCTTGCCCAGCATGGGCAGAAGCTGCTGCAGTGTCAACATTTTGAATTTTGGAACGTCCAGAAAAGTGTTTAGACAAGACAGGTCCAGTATTGGTCTCCAGGCTTTGTCCTTTCTGGGTACCAAGAAAAGTCTCGAGTAAAATCCTTGTCCCTGCTCTTGCTGTGGTACTCACTGAATAGCCCTCATGCCCATGAGAGATGAAATTTGCTTTTGTCCCTCTGCCCATTGAAAGTGTGGCAGGTCTGGCATACCTTTTGTCTATGGAAGGGCGTGAAAGTGGAATATGTAGCCCTGAGAAACTATATCCAAGACCCATTTGTCTTGGGTGATCATGTGCCAATTTTGTGAAAAAGGTGCTAGCTTTCCCCCTAAGGGTGCTGCCAAAAGATAAGTGCTTGGCAGTGGAAAGTCATTGGGACTGTTTCCTATATGGTTGTGATTTGTCTTCCCCACTTTTGGAGGTAGCAGCAGTGCATTGTTTAGGCCTGTATGAGTCTTGGGGCTGAGATCTGCCTCTAAGGCGTCTGTATCTGCCTCTTTGTGGCCTGTCTGACACTGGAAAGGACCAATTCTTAGGCCAGTTCCTGCTAAATCTGGGTGGCTGAACCTGTAAAAAACCCTTTACTGTCTGCATAGATTTCGCTTTATCTTCCATTTTCTTTAACACCTCTTCTGCCTTAACACCAAACAAAGTATCATGCTGTAATGGGAGCATCCAATAATTTTTCTTTAACATGATCAGGCAGATTCTGTTCCTTTAACCAAGCATGCCTTCGAATGACAGAGCCTGTAACAGTGGCCCTGCAAGAGGCCTCCAGTGAATCAAACCACATTGCAAAGTATGCTTTCCCACTTGGTCAGCTGCATGCAATAAATCCTGCAGTTCCTTGTTTTCAGCACATTCAGAATGTCAACTTTTTCTGTTTTAGCAATGACATTAAGTATTGCTGATATTTAAGCACATGAAACTGACAATTTAAAGCCCTTACAGCCAAGGTAGCAGAGGCGAAAAAGTACAGTTTTGTACCTACCATAAATGTAGATGTTCGAAGATCCACATTGCTGCAGTCCTTACACTTGGGTATAGCGCTGTCCTCGGTCGGCCCGAATACCAAAGTATATGGCTGACGCCGGTCATGGCGCATTAAACTGACGCCAGGACGTCAGGGTATAAATGCGCATGACCGACGTCATATCCTCAGTCTTTTCTTGCCCCAGATGTCAGAAGACCCTAAACAGGGTAAAATCAAAAAATTACCAAACACTAAACACCCCCACACCCAAACTATGTACAACTTCTAACAATTATCTAATAAAGTACTAACCTAACCACACAACCACCCCTAAACACAGAGGGACTGAGGCGGAAATTGGACTGCAGCAATGTGGATCTTGAACATCTACATTTATGGTAGGTACAAAACTGTACTATGTTCTTCATCTCACATTGCTGCAGTCCTTACACTTGGGTAGATTCCCAAAGCAGAGGTAAGGGAGGATGGCAAATCAAATAGAAGCAGGAGCTGTCAAAATGCCCTGTAGAATAGCAGTGGCAAACCCAGCCCTAGATTTAGAGTAGAGGGGAAGGTGGTAGTGCTTAGAGAAAGTATGTACTGAACTCCAAGTAGCTGCCTCCAAAATGTCCTTAGTTGACACTCCCTTAGAAAGGCTGTAGAGGTGGCAGTAGCCCTAGTGGAATGAGGTCTGATCCCTGTTGGGATCTGCTTGCCATGCTGAGAATAACAAAAAGAAATGCAAAACCCAATCCATTTAGAAAGAGTTTGCTTTGACACAGGCTTGCCCTGAGTACCTAAAGCAAAAGAAACAAACAACTGTTGCGACTGCCTGAAACCCTTAGTCCTATCTAGGTAGTAGCGTAACTGTCTGTGCACGTCCAAAGTATGCAAGATCTTTTCCCCCTTGTTTTGGGGGTCTGCATAAAAGGTAGGTAAATGAATAGACTGGTTTAAAGACACACTTGAGACCACCTTAGGCATAAAGGAAGGGTTAGTGCGTAAAGATACCCTATCCTTATGGAAGATCAAGAAAGGCTCAACAGCCATAAGGGCCTGCAATTCAGAAACCCTTCTTGCAGAGGTAATGGCCAACAAAAAAGCAGTCTTCCATGACAAATATTTTAACTCAGCCGTAGCTGCAGGCTCAAAAGGTGGCAGAGTGAGCTTTTCCAACACATAATTGAGGTCCCAAGCTGGAGTAGGAGCTCTTCGTGGAGGTCTTATGTTCTTTGCTCCTCTGAGAAATTGCTTGAACAAGGAATGAGAAAACAAAGGTGGATCACAGTCATAGTGAGCTGAAATTGCTGCAGCATGAATTTTAATGGAAGAGAAGGACAAACCCTTGTCCAATAGTTCAGTAAGATATAGAAGAGCCACACTTAAATCAGGCTCAGAAACATCCACACCCTTTGCTGCACTCCAAAGCAAAAATCTCTTCCACTTGTCCGCATACACTTTCCTTGTACTAGGTCTCCTAGCTTCCATAATCACATTCAAAACTTGAGGAAGTTGAGCCCTGCTATGAGCTAAAACAGGATATGCCCTGCTGTGAGATGAAGAGAGTGAAGCTTGACATTGAGTAAATGACCGTCCTTTTGAGACAACAGTTGAGGAATTAAAGGCAGGGGCCACGGTGGTTTCCTTATTAAATTTCTCAGTAGTGGGTACCAATGCTGTCGGGGCCAATCTGGAGCTATCAGGATCATTCTTGGTTTGTCCTGGCTTACCTTTAGCAGAACCTTTAGAAGTAGAGGAAGTGGTGGAAAGGCATATACATGAAGATTTCTCCAACTGAAAGAAAGAGCATCCGTTTTCCAAGCTGCCTGGTGTATCCTTTTTGTGCAAAACTTTGGCAGCTGGTGGTTTAGAGGAGAAGCGAACAGATCTATGTCTGGTGTTCCCCATGACACTGTTAATTGCTGAAATACCTGAGGATCCAGTTTCCACTCGTGGGGATCCATGATTTGCCTGCTTAACACATCTGCCAAGGAGTTCTGCACTCCCGGCAGAAACCTTGCCTGAAGATCCAGTTGTAGACTGAGAGCCGTTTCCCATAGAATCATTGCTTGTCTGCATAGAGGGTAAGAATGTGTACCCTTGCTTGTTGATGTACCACATGACAGTTGTGTTGTCTGTTAGAATCAACACCTGTCCCGGAAGAAGTAATTCCTTGAAAGCTGTTAATGCAAACTGGACTGCTAACATCTCCTTTAGGTTGATATGTAGATGTTGTAGTCTGGCAGGCCACTTGTCCTGTATCCATTTTCCATTGAGATGAGCCCCCCAAGCTTTGTCTGAGGCATCTGTTGTTAGAATCTGACTTGCCTCGGCCGGGTCACAGAAAGTCCCTTGTTTAGGTGACATTGCTGAGCCCACCACAAGAATTCCTTTTGGATGCAAGGTATTATTGGAATGACAGTGTCCAGATCGTGGCAGTGCTGTGTCCATAGATTCTTGAGATACCATTGTAGCTTCCTCATATGCAGTTTGGCATTGGGAAGCACCAGAATACAAGATGCCATGAACCCTAAGGCTTGAAGGACTGTCCTTGCAGTCAGCCCGGACTGATGTGATAGTTGTTGGAAGTAAAGGGAAAGATTATTTTGTTTGTCCGGGGTTAAGAAGGCCATCTGGGCTGCTGTATTCAGTCTCACACCCAGAAAGCACATGTCCTGAGAGGGTACTAGACTGGACTTTGTTTCGTTCACAGAATACCCTAGGCATCTTAGCACTGTTATCACATACTTTAAATGCTGTAGAAGTTTGTCCTTGCCCTGAGCCAGAATCAGGCAATCGTCCAAATAAGGGTAGATCTGTATTCCTTTCCGTCTGAAGAAAGCTATCACTGGAGCCAGGACCTTTGTGAATACTCTGGGTGCAGTGGATAAGCCAAAGGGCAATGCAGAGAATTGATAGTGTGAATCTCCAGCTCAAAACGCAGATACTTCCTGCAGCTTAGAGTGATAGGGACATGAAGGTAAGCCTCTTGGAGATCCAAAGTTACCATCCAGTGATCCTTGCCCAGGAGGGGTAAAAGCTGTTGCAATGTCAGCATCTTGAACTTGGGGATGTCCAGAAAGGTGTTGAGGATAGACAAATCCAGAATTGGTCTCCACGTGTTCCCCTTTTTTGGTACTAGGAATAGGCGAGAGTAAAATCCTAGGCCCCTTTCTGCCATAGGCACCGGTTGTATGGCCCCTATCTGTGTCAATATGGATATTTGTCTGTGAGCTTCCAATTTGTGTTGGGGAATATCTGGCATGCCCTTGAACGGTGGTAAGGTATGGAAATAAAACCTGTAACCGTGGTGAATGATATCCAATACCCATCTGTCTTGGGTAATTAAACTCCAGTTCTCTTTGAAAAGTGTCAGTCTTCCTCCTAAAGGTGCTGCGAGACGTGGAGGTTCTGGCAGTTGAAAAGGTAGGTCATTGTGTCTGTCTGAAAGGGCTGACCCCTGCCCTCCCTGAAGACTGTGCAGGTGAGCCCCCTGTCCTAGATCTAAAGGAACCCTGAGCTCTGCCCCTAGCACGCCTAGACCTACCCCTAGACTGGGAATCATAAGAAGGGTATGTCCACACCTTGCTTGGCCAGTTTCTGCTAAACTTTGGTGGTTGAACCTGTAAAAAATCTTTAACAGTGTGCATAGATTTAGCTTTGTCCTCCATTTTCTTTAAAACTGCTTCAACAGGCGAACCAAACAACACATCAGATTGTAAAGGGCATCCTAGATCCTGGACTCAACATGCTGAGCGAAATTCTGATCCGTAACCAGGCGTGCCTGCGAAGGACAGTACCAGTGGCAGCCACCCTGGAAGAGGCCTGTACAGCATCAAAACCACATTGTAAGGAATGCTTACCCACCTGTTCAGACACATGTACCAGATCTTGTAACTCCTTACATTCAATACCTTCTGCCAGAGCATCTACCTTAGACTAACTGTGAAAGGAGATAGATTTGATATCTCAGCATGTGGAATTGACAATTTAAAGCCCTCATGGCTAAAGTTGAAGAAGTATACACTTTCTTACCCCATCTGTCTAAAGCTCTTGCCTCTCTGTCCTGAGGAACTGGATTTTTAGCCACAGAAGCCTTAACCCCTTTAGGCCCCTGAGTAACTGTCTCTGGATCTGCCCTAGGGCTTTTAAAAAGATACTTGTGAGCTTCAGGCACCCTATAGTATCTGTCCGGTTTAACAGGAGCGGGAGGTAAAGAATCAGGGTTAAGGGAAGCCTCTGCAAAACATCTTCCACCACAGAAAGAACAGGGGGTATAGCTAAAGGCCTATGCTGAGGTAGAAACAAAAATTCCCTAAGTCTTTTCCTGGAATCAGAGAAATCCTGACCTTCCCATTTAAAATGCTCCCTCATGGCATGGAGAGTCTCTGAGAATGAAAAATCCTCAGGAGGAGAAGCAGAAGGGGTGGAGTCATCCACATCAGAGTCAGAATAATGAGAAAACTCCTGTAAATCCTCAGCCGAAGACTCAGAAATATCAGAATCCTGTTCAAAATTCCCAAATTCAGGATCCACCCTAGGCCTTTTGTCAGGAGGGGGCAAAGAACTCCTAATCATAGTAATTAAATCTTCAGCCATCTTAAGCATATGTCTCTTGGGCACAGGGCCTGAAGTACTAGGAGGAGCACATGCTACAGCTGAACCTGGCCTACTCTTGGAAGAAGCCTTTGTAACAGTAGGGGAAGGCCTAACCACCTTAGGCAGAGAGGGGAGAACAGCTACCTGAGAAGCCCCTTCAGCCTGGCCTACCTCCTGTGAAGACACATCCTGTAACAACAAAGTCTCCCCCTGGGATTCTAGGGAAACTTCTGTTTGGGCCTCTGGCACAACCGTGCCCTCTAAAGAACCGACGTCCAGGTCGGCTGGAGCCTCTAACCTAGGCCTAGGTGTTTTGTCCTTGCGCTTCTTCGAGTGGCGGCCGGAGCATCCGGCGGCATTTTGTAATTGCACCGCTTCGAAGACTAACCTAGCGCAGTCTAATCTCCTCTTTATGGTACGTTTGTTAAATCTAGCGCAAGAGGAACACCCAACAACGTCGTGCTCAGGCCCTAAACACGGTATACACAAGCTGTGGTAGTCCCTATGTGGTATCTGTTTCCGCAAGAAATACAGTTATTTACTTTTTCTGACATCCGGTAAAATACTGAGGCAAGAAAAACCAAAATATTCCCCAACGGGGTACTTAGCCAACTTGGATTCGGTCTGAAACTCCGGTTTCGGAAAATCTCAGGACGCCAACCTGCACTCGCAAATTTGCTTCTGCATCGGACCACGCGGCAAAAAAGACTGGGGATATGACGTCGGTCATGCGCATTTATACCCTGACGTCCTGGCGTCAGTTTAATGCGCCATGACCGGCGTCAGCCATATACTTTGGTATTCGGGCCGACCGAGGACAGCGCTATACCCAAGTGTAAGGACTGCAGCAATGTGAGATGAAGAACATCTTTTTTCCCCCATCTGTCCAGTGCTCTAGAATCCCTATCAGAGGGGACAGGGCTTTTTGCAGTGGAAGCCTTGACCCCTTTGGGACCCCGAGATATAGTTTCTGGGTCAGCAGCAGGGTTTTTATATAGAAATTTATGTGAATCTGGAACCATGTAGTACCTGTCTGGCTTAACGGGTGCAGGGGGTAAATGGTCAGGAGACAGGCTCTGAAAATACATAATCTACAATGTCTAGTACAGGTGGAATAGCAAGAGGTCTGTGCTGAGGCAGTAAAAGAAAATCTCTGAGCCTTTTCTTAGATTCTGAGTAATCTTGGCTCTCCCAGTGAAAATGCTCCCTTCATGGTATGCAGGGTTTCCCCAAAAGAAAAGTCCTCAGGAGGAGAGACTGAAGGGATAGATTCTTCAGCATCAGAATCCTCAAAGGGAGGAAGAGAGTATCCCTGTTCTGAAGAGGAGTCAGATGAAATGGAAACCTGATCAGAATAATCATATTCAGTGTCTTACCTAGGCCTCTTATCAGGAGGGGGATGGGAACCCCTGATCAAAGTAATTAGGTCTTCGGTCATTTTGAGCATCTGTTTCTTAGGCATGGAAGTCTGTCCAGGAGAATGCTGTACTTGTTTCTTTGTCTTTAAAGCTGTTTTAGTATTTGCCTTGGAAGCTGAGGTTGGCTTGATATATAACTGTGTAGGTCTGAAAACACCCTCAGAAGCAGATGCATGCTCCGCGGCTCCGGACCCATCTGAGGGAATAGTTTCCGAAGGTCCAATACCTTGAGTATCCAGAGGCCTTGTTGTCTCCACGTGGGAGTCGGAAGCGGCCTGTGGCTCTGAGGTAGCAGGTGTCAGGGGCTGCGAAAGCACCTCACTGAGAACCAGCGACTGGCCTAGCGGAGGCTTCGTTAGTTTTGGACCTCGGATGCCTATCCTTTTCTTTTTCCTTGCGCTTTTTATGAACTCCGGTCGTCGGCTGTTCCGACTGCATTATATAATTAAACCTTCGGCCAAAATAATGAAAGGCAAAAACGTACCGACGCTTAATAGTGGGTTGGTTAAATCTAGCACAAAACCGACAACTAGCAACGTCGTGGTCAGGGCCTAGGCAAGGAATACAGTAAGAATGAAAATCCTTATGAGGTATTTGCTTCCCACAAGACATACAATTGTTAACTTTTTCTGACATCGGTCTGGTGCAAGAAAAAGTTTCCCCAATGGGGTACTTGAAGACTTCGGATCTAAATCTCAGGAGTCGGCTGACCAGCACTTGCGAACTGCTTTTGCTTCGGGCACCGCGCAAGAAAGACTGAAGAAAATGGCGTTGGCTGCATCTTATATACCCCTGGTACACTGACGTCAGGAAAGAGGCGACAGCAGCCGATGCCAGACCAGGACTTTGGAATTCAGGCAGACTGCGGGTAGCCTGCTAGCAGGATAACCCAAGTGTAATGACTGCAACAGTAAAACACGAACATCACTCGGACTCTTGGATCGCCTGTCCATTTCTAATGGTAGCATGCATCCTGGACGTCTATCCATCTCATCCCAGAAATGGAAGTATTGACTGCAGTGTTACCATCCAGAACTTTGACTTTCTCACCAATTTGTTTAACTTGCTGAGATCCAGGATGGGTCTCCAGTCCCCTGTTTACTTTGGAACTAAAAAGAACCTTGAGTAAGTTCTGGATCCTATTTGATCTGTGGGAACTGCTTGGATGACTCTTGACTTTTTTACTAGAGTTGCCCGATCCCTTTGACTGGTTGAAACATCCGGGATGTTTTTTGTGTTTGGGAAGGAAAAGGGTATGGAGTAACCTTTGGATAGGATACGTTGTACCCACTTGCATTTTGTTATCATTAGCCAGGCTTTTGGGTACAAATATAAGTGGCCCACGACTGCCTCCAGAGATAGGCAGGCCTCCTTTCAGGACCGCTGAAAGGAATTACCACGGAAGGACTCCCAGTCTCCCTGGTTTTGCAGACCCCCTCTGCAGCGTGGTCGGAGTCTTCCATTAGCACTTGCCCCACTGCCCCTGGGAGAAGATCACCATGCGTCTTGGAAAGTCCTCTGGAATTTTTGAAACCGCATTTTTCCTTCTTTCTGACCCTTTGGGTTAATGTCTGGTAGGTAGCAAAAAATGGACTCCAATGGCAGAGAGAGCGCCTTTTCCTCTTGTTCACACCTGGTTAGTGTGTCTTTGATTTTTGGCCCGAAAAAGACAAGCCATCGAAAGTGGTGTTCACAAAAGAAGATTTAAAGGGTTACGCAAAGTCACGTAAAGTCACACAAGCTGTCCTGCTCGCTCCATCCGTTGCATAAGAAATGAGCCTTGTGGAGGAGTTGACCACTGAAGTTAAAGTGGAGAGCCGAGAAGAAACCTTGTCTGATACCGCTTCAGCTACTGACCCTTTGAGGGTACCTCCTAGCTCCTTCAGGAGATCCCTCTGAAACATAGTAAAGTGAGTTGGACAATTCAGCGATCTGAGCACAAAAGTAGCTGAAGAGAAGATGCACTTTCCGTATCTGTCCATCATACGAGACTCTGTTTTGGCAGATGGACAGAAAAGGACATCTCTGAAAGTTCCTTTTTGGTGGCTGCTGCCACCACCATAGCATTTACTGGGACACCCTTGGTAAGAAATTCCTTGTTTGAAGGTACAATGATGAATTTGTTTGGCCTCAGAGAAACAGGTTCCACTGAGTCTGGAGACTCCCAAGCCTTTCAACTAACTGCATCAGCCCATCGAATGGCAGAGACACCCAAGTGGTGGAAGGGTGAGACAAAAGTCTTCAGGTATACAGACTCCTCCTCCAAAGGGTTGATGGGCTTCCAGCCACCTCTCTGTTTTAGTATTTCCAGGATGTCTGCAAAGGAGACATCCTCAGAAGGTGACCGTGGGGACCCTTCCGAAGCAATGTCTGTATCTGAAGTGATGGACTCCTCTGGGGAGTCTAGACTCTTCCTCTTACATAGTCTCTTTCAAGGGACCCCTTCAGAAGGGAATTCTGGAGAGGTTTTGGAAGAGAGGGGGTCACCCAAAGGGGTATCCTGAGGCCTTGGGTCTCTGCATCTCTGTGGATGCAGTGATACTGAGGCAGACACTGGTGCCTTTGGGGGAAGAATGTCCCGACCAGAGAGTGGACCTGTCTGTGGAGACTGCACTCTCATAACCTCGAAACCGCCCCCCCCCCCCCGGTCCGAGGAGACCTCCGGCTCCAAAGAACCAGAGAAAATCTTCGGAACCAAGGGGGTCGGCTCCCAGGCTGAGGTAGGAGCCAAGCTCATCCAAACAGATGCTCAGAGAGGCAAGTTTAGATCCAACAACTGTCCGATCCGACTGCCCTCCCTGGACAGCTTCCAGACTCATGTTCAGATGGAACAGAGGATGTCGGAGCAGTAGTCACGGCCTAAGATCCTGAGAGAGGTCTCCACTCCAATGGCTCTACTACGATCAGTTCTGGACATTCTGGCTCAGAGGTCCAAGAACGGATCGGTGGAGGAATAGATGGTGAAAGGGTAGGCTTTGTTGGTTCTGAAGCCCACTGGGTTGGATCGACAAGAGTTTGGTGAGCGCCAGTGTCCTCAAAAGCCTCTGCACCACGCAATCCATATCATCATCCGTCAAGCTCTTGGAGGATCAAGTGGAGGGAACAGGAAATCTGGAAGGCTGCAATAAAGGAGATCTTAAAGTGGGAGATACTGGTTCCAGTTCTGGGGACCAGTTCCGCACATCAAATTCCAACGGCACCGATATAGAAGGAGCCAAGGCAGAAGGCTTCTCGGGCCAGACAGCCTTCGGGTGCGAAGAAGAAACCTTGCGTAACTTTTTTGATGGCTTTGACTGAGCGCTCGAAGAGGACCTTTTCCCCGACTTGTCCGACTTTGAAGAAGGGGATTGACTGGATTTTGAAGGACCCTGACCTTCAATTGCTTTTGAAAAATGGGTCTTCAGCAAGCCTCTCAGGTGAGCTTGTTCTTTCTCTCTAACAATAAATACCCTGTGACTAAAGGAGTGACAGCCAGCACAGGACTCCTGAAGGTGAACAGCTCCGAGGCAGTAGGCACAAATGGTATGTCCATCAGTTATGAACAATATCTGGCTGCACTTTACACTTTTTTAAAGCCAGAGGGTTTAGTTTCCTTAGAATCTTTGGAAGACATGACTAACAAGGAAAAAGCAGCTAACAACTCTAGGGGAAAACCAGCGAAAGTTTAAGTA
This sequence comes from Protopterus annectens, assembly GCF_019279795.1. Classification (NCBI taxonomy): domain Eukaryota; kingdom Metazoa; phylum Chordata; order Ceratodontiformes; family Protopteridae; genus Protopterus; species Protopterus annectens. Next base: position 249,843,533 of record NC_056743.1, read on the forward strand.
CACAAAAACACTACTAATTTTTACGCACCACTTTTTTTTTTAAACCGCGATCAGCCAAACACACAGAAAAAAGGCTCTCTAACTAAAAGGGACAGAGGCAGCTCTCCAACTTAAATGAGTTAGGCCTGAGTACTTATAAAGGAAAGCCACAGGGGAAAGCCCTTTAAACAGGCTTAGGCAGTTCTTTAACTAGAATGAACTAGCCTATTCTTATAGGAAAGAAAACCCCCTAACTAAAACGGGCTTACAAAATTTAACGCCAGGATAAGGAGAGAAAGGCCTAATGGAAAAAACGATGGCCAACAGCAAAAGCAACAGCAGAAAAGGAGCGGAACACAGATAATTAACAATTAGCTGGAATAAAAGAACAATTTTCAAATATAAGGTAGAAAAATAACTACTTAGCCAAAGCCAGTATGAAGAGTAAACAAACTTGCTTAGCAGCAAACAAAATCTAGAGAACTCTCAGTGCATCATGGGATAGGGTTTTGGCCACGAGCTAGTAGAAGACCTCGAGCTTTGAATAAAGCAGAGTCTGAACAGAGGATTGGTTCCGAAACCAATTTGCTAAGAATGAAGGCAAGATGGGACATCACATCTCTTATTATAAAAATACTGATGAAACTGTCGACCATTATTGATGCTGCATATAAAGTTAAGTAAACATGTGTGATTTAAATGCATTTACTATAATCTGTAAATATTGTATACAACTATTCAAATAATTTATAAGACAAAATAAAAAAAAAAAAAATCTGGAGGAGAATACTGGCACGTTAACTGACTGATATCTGTCTCAGTGGCTTACCTTGCACATAAAAGGTGTGTTTGTATGCAACAACTCTCTAGCCTTAAAAAAAAAAAAACAGAGAAGCAACACAATGTCTATAATCAAGAAACTCTTCTGGCTGAAGTAGCCATTTTAAAGAGTTTTCTGTGATAAATATTTCATGCCTGCAGTAGCAACTAGTTCAAAGAGAGAAAGTTTCTCTAAAATAAAACACAAACTGCAAGGGCTGGCAAACGTTTTTGATGGCTTATAAAGCCTGAGAAGGAAAATTTCTCTTAATACCATTTTTGAAAGTTTGTAAGACCTTTTTAACAGAATTAGAACTTTTCTGAAAATTCAAAATGGCTGCAAGGTGTACTACAACAGAAGAATAGATGAGTCCTGAGCCAAGATCTGAGAACCTTGTGAAGCACTGTAGGGAATAGAGCTGCAAAGGAGTCCAGACGTCAAGTAGCAGCCCGCTGGTCTGAATGCTTTAGTTTGTTTAAACTCAGTGTCATGTCTATGGATACTGTTGCTCAAGTCTTCTGGGCTGTGACTACACAAGGATGCATTAGGATACCTACTCTAATACAAGCTCATAACTATACCCCAACTACATTTGGGAAATACAAGTTTGTGTTTGCAATTAAACTGCAATGTACTATTGCTGATTTTAAATACTATGCTGTAATTCTGTGTTGGGTAGACTTCTGCTTTTAGAATTAGTTTATCAAATAATCCTGGTGAGAGAATGGATGCTATTGTTCTGTGCAAAATACGCTATTGCCTGCAAGGACAATGTGTTTTTAAGTAACTGTGTGCTCTGGATGGTTTGTTTAAACTCGGTGCGTCTGTAGACTTAATCACTCCAGTCTGCCGAACTGTAACCACATAACACCAGAGGATATCAACACAGACTTTACCTCATAACCAAACCCCACTACATCTGGGAAGTGCTACAGTGCCTGAAGCGTAGTTGCTCACTGTAGTGAATTACTTATGACAGCTCCAAGTGTTCACACTATCTGGTTCTGTAAAAAACTGTACAAAGTGGTGCAATCTCTGACACTCCTCACTGAACTGAGTGGACAACAGCATTCAACTGGGCATGCTCATGCACTCATGCATTCTCTTCCCCTATAGAGCCTTTTTTAAACAAGGTCAATCACCTAAAAATTGCCTACACAGCCAAACAACATTCAGGCTATATAAAGGTAGCACTGCTCAGTACTAGAAGCCTAAATGAGAATTTGCAGCCCTTACAGGCATTCGAAACTCTCAAAATAAGATATCTGCATAGTTACTATATATATTTATACACAGACACACACACAGATATTATTATTATTATATATATATATATATATATATATATATCTATCTATCTATCTCCGTCTATGAATTCACCTGAAGATGAAGGGCAGATGCTCTGAGTGCTACAAGTCTAGCAATCTGAGACAGTATTCAGATGACAGCCTATGTATCCCAAAGTCCTGAACCAGAAGCAAACTGGACATCTGATAGTTCATGATGATCCCCAAGAACAGGAACATCTGGAGTAAGGAATCCCTGGCCCTGACTAGAGACACAGTCTTCTGAGACTCTGCAGTCTGTTGTGTCTTAACCACTCAATACCTCGGACACCATGCCCCACTGAAGCCTTATCATGTGGGCAAGGTAATTTGACAGCCTCAGCACAAAAGTGGCTGATGCGTAGGATCAGTTTCTCAACTGGTCCAATGCCCTAGGCTCCCTATTAGGGGGTGTGCCAATGAACTCTCTTCAGAGATGTCCTTTTTGGTCACTGCCACCACCAAAACATTAACAGTGGGATCCTTGCGTCAGTGTCCATGATTCTTGGGAAGGGACAACATTTTGTCAGACTTCTTGGGACAGGTTCCACAGTACTGGGCTCTCTACAAGCCCTCCAAACACCAGATCAGTAAAGACATCCAGATGGGGACCACCCATGACGTAAATGGGTCCACCCCAAAAGGCTCTGGAAACACTGACTCCTACTGTGACAGGGCTTTGGCTGTCCAACTCCTGTGCAGACAAAGCAGCTCCATAAGGTCACCAAAGAGGCATCCTCATGGGGGGAATTTTGAGCACCCTTCTCATTCCTGGAGGTTGGTATCTTCAGTGAGTGATTCCTCTTGTGAGTCAAGGTGCTTCCTCTTGCACTACCTCTTGCCAAAACCTTCCTGATGGGGAGAATCCAGAGGGGAAGCAGAAGAGGCCAGGGAGCCTTGTACACAGGATAACCTGGGGGCTAGTCAGAGCAGAATGATGCAGATCCACAGACGCAGGTGACATTACTGGAAGGATGCTGGTAGGCCCACAGCACTCCATCTCTGGAAGGGACAACCTCCCCTCTACATCAAAGGCAGAAGCAGAAGCTGGCTGCCCGGAGCCAGCAGCCCCTGGATGTGAAGATTCCAAGGTCAAGCTAGGACAGAGAGCCACTCCAGCCTGCCCCAACTCTGAGACTGGAGCTGAACACTCAAGTGCTGAATTGTCAAGAGGAAGAGGCAATTTGGAAACCCAAAGCATTGACCAGACCTGGCAACCCCATATCTCAAAGGTTGGCTCCCAGGTACACCCAGCTCTAAGACAGCTGGAGTCAAGAAGGCCAAGGCAGGGGTGGGAGCCAAAATGTCCCAAGGGATCAGAGCTCCGACCCCACTATAGGCAAAGCCACTGGCTCAGAAAATCCCAGTGCTATCAGGGCCGAGGAAGGAAATGCATGGGATGGAGCCAAGACCTCTGGTTGTAGACTTGAGGCTATAGGAATTAAGCCTATATTTGAGGTTGCAAGAAGGACCGCATCAGCTGCTCCAACTCAGACAGTCGCAATCTCCCAACCAATCAGACTTTCCAGGTCAAAGAATCTAACAAGGAATGTCTGGATGGCTGTCAAATCACAGAAGGCTCGGTGGACCTTATCAGAACAAGAAAAGCTTGGGTCCGGGGGAGAGATGGACAGGACTGCGGGGAGAAATCTCAAAAGTTGAGGGAGAAAAAAGGGGACTGAACCCTATCCAAGAGAGCCCCTCTCGACAAAAAAGGGCTGCACATACTTAATGCTGGAAAAGGAGCTTTTCCTACAGTAGGTGTCACAGGAGGACTGGTCCAAGGAGTCTGATCAGACAGTGCCACCAAAGGAGTCTGAGGGGCCAAAGATCTTGGAATCTTCAGATCTGTCTAACGATAGGAAAGGGGTGCACTCATTTATGTTCCCCCATGGAAGATTTGTGGCCCTTGATAGCCTACTTCCAACTCTCTATTACTCTTGCCTGTTTACTGGAAGGTGAACCAGAAGAAGATGCCTCACCATCTCGCAGGAGCTCTTTCAACCCTAGCTTTGCTCTTCTCTCATTTTTGGCTCAAAAGCCAAAGCTATCACAGATAGCACACTAAGTATCAAGGTGAGCATGACCAAGGCAGTATACAACTGGTCATGGACAACATGCGAGGGGAGCTTAAGGCCACAAGCAATGCAATTCTTAGTATACTCTGTCCATGCCAACAGCATGAGAACAAAAAAAATAAAAAAAAACACTCCCTGGTAGAGGCCTACATACCCTAAACTGGAGTAACCAGCTATAGGAAATGAACCCCATAAGGTGGGAAAAGCCCACCAATTCTACCACACTACCTAAACTATCCTAACAAAACACACTAACAGAAAAGGAAGAAGGGCAGAGGAGAACAGGTACAAACATAGGAAATCTACCAAGTCAAAGGATACAACCCCAGTGGAACTTGAGATTGAGCTGTAGTAGTCCTGGAAGGTGGCAAATGAGAATGAGGGCTGTCTGTTAGGGCTAGGCATTATGGAGAGTGGGGGTGGAGCTCGGGCAGCTGCAGTCTCTTGGATTTAGATGGTTTTGGATCGGATTTGGATCTGATAACCCACAGGTGGAACCCAGATGGAAAAGATAACATTAAATCATGGTTTCAGAACAGCGATAGAGCTCCCACACTGCACGGGTTCAATGTCCAACACTCTTTCATTCCCAAGCCTGACTATGACGGTGCTACTGGAGGGGGTGTGTCCATATTCCTAAGAAGCCAATTCACCTCCAGACTTTTAAGGCAAGACAATAACCTTAAATTCCTCCATATTCTTCTCACAGCAAGTAAAACTCTGTACCGCATCACAGCCAATTACTGCACCCTCCTCCATGTCACCTGCAACTCATTAGGCATATCTAAACTGGCATCCCTTTCTACAGAGCTTAACACTATTCTCTTGGAGACTATGTTTACACTAACTTGGAAACTTATACAATTACAAGCAGGTATGCAGAGATCCCATGGCTTCATTAATGTCAGCTCTTTAGACCAACTACGGGTTTAAAATATTGGACATGGTTCTCATTTCTGAATCTCCACATTTTGTATATTACTTAACTACCAAATCATAACACATGATATAAAGTCAATTTCTGTAAAGATAAACACCTAGGGAAGAAATCAATCAACCTCAGCTTGAAAGTTACGTGATAAGCAAGAACCCTGACAAGGAAGGATTGCCCACTTAAACAATTACATAAACAGTACATCATCACTTATGGAAACATTTTTATGCTTACACTGATTTCTACATTTCAGGTGACATTTACATTACATCAGTAAATCTATACAAGGTACAGTTTGGTGACATTTACATTATTTCAGTAAATCTATGCAAGGTAGTTCTTCAACCTATCTACTGGTAACACAGCTGCAACCCCACTGTATTTTTATTCATTTTATGAAGAATAGAGGAGTCCTGAGCCAAGATCTGAGAAAGTACAGTTTTGTACCTACCATAAATGTAGATGTCCGAACTGGATAGCATCTGCAGTCATAACAACTGGGTTGTCCTGTCGTCAGGCAGCCCTTCGGTCGGCCGGATTCCAAAGTCCGGGTCCGGCTTCGGCTGATGTCGCACTTCACCAGACGTCATCTCTGTTGGTCTTCGGGTATAAAGGCATCAGCCGACGCCATTTTCCTCAGTGTTTCTTGCCCCAGATGCCAGTTGCCCTCTTGGAAGGCTAAATTTTGGGTAAATGCCAATGTTTCCAAAAAGATAGAAGGCAAACACAAAAAATAAGCATGTATGTACATATATACAAACAAATACGCCATAAGAGACTCCCCCCAGCTAGCTATTAGGAGGGTAAATACCCTAGGAGTACCACAGAGGGGAAGGAGGGAGGGTAATCCTGACTGCAGATGCTATCCAGTTCGGACATCTACATTTATGGTAGGTACAAAACTGTACTATGTCCTTCATGGATGCATCTGCAGTCATAACAACTGGGTAGAATACCATAGCCAACTAGGGAGGAGGAAGAATAGATTATGGTGTGGATAGGATCCCTTGCAGTACAGCAGTGGCAAACCCTGCTCGGGATCTGGAATACAGAGGTAAATTATAATGCTTGGCAAATGTATGCACGGAGGTCCAAGTAGCCGCCTCAATGTCCTTGGTTGCCACTCCTCGTAAGAAGGCTGTGGTAGTGGCTGTTGCCCTTGTCGAATGAGGCCTTATGTTCTGTGGAATTGGTTTTCCATGAAAGGAGTAACAGAATCGTATGCAATTTCCTATCCATTTGGAGATTGTCTGTTTGGAAATCGCTTTTCCTTCCCTTCCTGTTGCATAGGCTACAAACAGCTGGTCAGTTTTTCTGTTACTTTTTGTTCTGTCCAGGTAGTAGCGTAGCTGTCTATGTACATCCAAGGTATGCAGCATTCTTTCCCCTCTGTTTTGTGGGTTTGGGAAGAAGGTAGGTAGGTGGATTACCTGGTTTAAAGACACTCTGGATACCACCTTAGGCATAAATGTAGGATTAGTCCTCATGGACACTATCTTGGTGGAAGATTAGGAAGGGTTGTACTGCCATTAGGGCTTGAAGTTCAGAAACCCTTCTTGCTGAGGTTATTGCCAGTAGGAAAGCAGTTTTCCACGATAGATGCTGCAGGTCTGCTGTTGCTGCTGGTTCAAAAGGTGCGAGTGTCAACTTTTCCAGCACAAAGTTCAAATCCCAAGCTGGCAATGGTGGTTTTCTAGGAGGTTTTACATTCTTGATCCCTCTGAGGAACTGCCTGAGTAAAGGATGTGAAAAGACAGGTGGATCAAAGCTGTATTCTGCTGAAATAGCTGATGCATGTATCTTGATGGAGGAATAGGACAGGCCTGTATGTAGAAGCTCTGCCAAATACTCCAGGATGTTAGCAATGTCTATATTGGACACATCTTTTCCTCTTTTAGCACTCCAAATGACAAACCTTTTCCATTTTCCTGCATAGTTCCTTCTTGTTGAAGGTCTGCGGGCTTCAAGGATAATGTCTTTAACCCTTTGGGAAAGCTCTGGATTAGTTGCTGCTATGTGATATTCCATGCAGTCAGTTGCAAGGTTTTTAGGTTTGGATGCATGATGCTGTAGTTGTTCTGGGTTAACATCAAAGGCATCAGGGGTATTGGCCATATTTTGTCCCGAGATATGCTCCTCAGCAATGGGTACCAGTGTTGTCTTGGCCAGTTTGGAGCTATCAGGGTTATCCTTGGGCATTCCTCCTTGATTTTTAGTAATACCTTGTGTATCAAGGGAAGAGGTGGGAATGCATATGCTGTCAGACTTTCTCAGACCTTTCCAGCTGAAGGAGAGCGAGTCCACTTTCCATGCAAGTGGGTGGAACGTCCTTGTGCAGAATTTTTTGAGCTGGTGATTGAGAGGGGAAGCGAATAGATCTATCTGTGGCATTCCCCATTTCTTTGAGATGGCCTTGAAGATGTCCGGGTGTAGCATCCATTCGTGAGCATCTGAGGTGGTTCTGCTTAACATGTCTGCTGGAGTATTCTCCTTTCCTGGTACGAACATTGCCTGTAACTGGATGTTGTAACTGAGCGCCAGGTTCCAAAGGTCCAAAGTCATTCTGCATAGGGGGTATGAATGAGTGCCTCCCTGTTTGTTGATGTACCACATGACTGTGGTGTTGTCTGTCCTTATCATCAAATGTCCTGCTTTGAGGAATGGTCTGAATTTTTGGATTGCCAGCTTTACTGCCAGCATTTCTTTTAGGTTGATGTGCAAATGGAGCTGGTCCTGTGTCCACAATCCTTGTACGCATTTGTCCAGCATGTGAGCCCCCCATCCTAGGTCTGAGGCGCCTGTTGTGATGGTTTGGCTTGCTTGATAGTTGTGGAAAGGTAGGCCTGGATTTGACTGGCATGTTTGAGCCCACCATAGGAACTCCTGTTTTAGGCATGGGATTAGAGGAATTTCTGCTTCTAGGCTGTGCCTGTGTTGGGACCATAAATTCTTTAGGTACCACTGTAGTTTTCTCATATGTAGTCTGGCATGTGGAACCAAGATTATGCAGGATGCCATGAAGCCCAAGGCCTGTAGAACTTTTCTTGCTGTTAGCTTGTTCTGTTTTGTTAGTGCCAAGAAGTAAAGAGGAGTTCTTTTTGTTTTTCTGCAGTTAGGAATGCCATTTGTTTTACTGTGTCCAATTCTACCAAGAATGTCCTTGTTTGGGATGGTATCAGCCTTGACTTTTGTAAATTGACTGTGTATCCCAGTGCTTGTAGCAAGTAAATGACCCTTTGTAAATCTGTTGTCAGCTTGCTTTTGTTGTCCCCCTGTAGCAGACAGTCGTCCAGGTATGGATAAATTTGGATTCCCTGTAGTTTGCAGTGAGCGATTATTGATGCCAGGCATTTTGTGAATACTCTGGGCGCAGTAGATAAGCCAAAGGGCAATGCTGAGAATTGATAGTGCTCTGATCCTGCAAGAAATCTGAGGTATCTTCTGCAAATTGGTCGTATGGGGACGTGCAGGTATGCCTCCTTGAGATCTAGAGTTACCAGCCAGCACTCCTTGCCCAGCATGGGAAGAAGTTGCTGGAGGGTCAGCATTTTGAATTTTGGGACAATGATGAATGTATTTAAGATGGACAGGTCGAGAATAGGTCTCCAGCTTTTTTCCTTTCTTGGAACTAGGAATAGTCTGGAGTAGAATCCTTTGCCTTGTTCTGTTATTGGCACTTTTTCCACAGCTCTCATCTTTGTTAGTTGCATTATCTGCTGTAGAGCTTCTGTTTTTTGATTTGGAGGCAGGTTTGGCATTCCTCTTTTGACTGTTAAAGTGTCGAAGTGGAACCGGTATCCTTGATCTATGGTTTGCAGAATCCACATGTCTTTTGTGATATAGTGCCAGTTTTTTGAAAATAAGGTTAATTTTCCGCCTAATGGTGCTGCTATTTGTTCCCTGGTAGGCGGAGTTAGAATCAAGTCACTGTGCTGTTGTAGTGGCAGTGGCTGTGTCTGTGCCTCTGTTATTACCTTGCCACTGTCGTCCTCTGTAGGCACCCCCTCTGGATTGATTTCTGCCTCTGGGACGTCTATTCCTGCCCCTTTGGGATCTTGTGGAGTCAGGAAAGGACCAATTTTTGGCAGGCCAGTTCCTGCTAAACCTTGGGGGTTGAACCTGCAAGAAATCTTTAACTGTTTGTACAGATTTTGCCTTTTCTTCCATTTTCTTCATTACCTGCTGGGCAGGTGTACCAAACAAACTGGCCTTATCCATAGGTGCATCTAATAACTTAGCTTTAACATGATCCGTAAGACCTGTTCCTTCAGCCATGCATGTCTTCTTATCACTGTGCCAGTCATGGCTGATCTAAATGAAGTCTCCAGTGCATCATAGCCACATTTTAAGGAATGGTTACTAACCTGTTGTATGTTATTTACCATTTCTAATATATATTTCTTATCTATAGAGTCATCAGAGGATAGCTTTTAGTTAACTGATCAAGCATAAACTCTTGGTATTGTATCATGTGAAACTGACAATTTAAAGCTCTAGCTGAGAGAGTAGCAGAGGTGTAAACCTTATTGCCCCATCTGTCTAAAGACCTGGCTTCCCTTTGAGAAGGAATAGGGTTTTTTGCTGTGGTCGAGGCTGCTGCCTTAGGCCCCTGGGATATGGTTTTGGGGTCTGCAAGTGGGGCCTTGTATAAGTGGTGATGAGTGTCTGGAACCCTGTAAAATCTGTCTGGTTTGACAGGGGCTGGAGGTAAGGAATCTGGTGCAGTGCAGACATCATTAAATGCATCGTCCACAACAGAGAGGACAGGAGGTACAGCTAAAGGCCTGTGTTGTGGTAGGTGCAGAAAAGTCCTAAGTCTTTTTCTGGAATCTGAGAAATCCTGTTCCTGCCATTGGAATTGTTCTCGCATGGCATGTAAGGTTTCCCAAAGGAGAATTCTTCTGGTGGAGAAGCAGCTGGAATGGATTCTTCAGCATCTGAGTCTTCATAATTGGAGAAATGAGCCTCTGGCTGGTCTGTAATATCAGAGTCCTCCGCGGAATCATCAGAGGACACAGGCTCGGGGCTCTGCTCTAGGTCTCTTTCTGGGGCTGAGAGGCCCTGTCTGGGTGAGATTGAGATCCCCTAATTAAGGATATTAAATCCTCTGCCAGAGTAAGCATTTGTGAACTAGAAGTGGGCCTAGTAGAGGGGGGCTTAACAGGCACCGTTTTAGTAGATTTGGCTGCTTTAGCCCTGGCAAAGGCCTTAATAGACATGGCTGCAGGAGGCCTAGCAGCACCACGTGCTGGGGTAGAGACATCCAAAGGGATGGTGTCTGATAAGTCACTAGTAACCACTGGAGGTAAGATTTCTGAGGCCGTTTCAAGTAAGGTAGCAGGAGCCTCAGTAGTAGTCATTGATTCAGCTGTGCTTTGATCAGTTTTCTCGGTTTCGGCTGAAACAGAGACACTCGCGGTTTGCTTAACCATGGTTTCGGCCGAAACAGCGGACCGCGAGTGTCGGTCTTTTTCTTTGCGTTCTTTAACAATCTGGGAAGTCGGAGGATCCGACGGCATAATGTACGCAAAATCTGAGCCGAAAAACTGTTCAGCAAACTCCGACCGACACCTAAGCGTTCGTCGGTTGAATGAGGCACAGGCTGAACAGGCTGCTACGTCGTGGTCTGGGCCTAAACAAGGCAAACAGTAAGAGTGGAAATCTTTATGAGGTATTTGTTTCCCACAAGTTAAACAGTTATTGACTTTTTCTGACATTGGCTGAGGCAAGAAAGAGTCCCCAACGGGGTACTTAGCTTTTAGAAGTCTTCGAAGTAGTATTCGGAAGTAGTAATCTCTGGATCTGACCGACCGGCACTTGCGAACAGCTTCTGCTTCGGGCGCCACGCGGCAAGAAAGACTGAGGAAAAAGGCGTCGGCTGATGCCTTTATACCCGAAGACCAACAGAGATGACGTCGGGTGAAGTGCGACATCAGCCGAAGCCGGACCCGGACTTTGGAATCCGGCCGACCGAAGGGCTGCCTGACGACAGGACAACCCAGTTGTTATGACTGCAGATGCATCCATGAAGGACATCCTTGTGATGCACTGTAGGGAATAGAGCTGCAAAGGAGTCCAGACTTCAAGTAGCAGCCCGCTGGTCTGAATGCTTTAGTTTGTTTAAACTCAGTGTCATGTCTATGGATACTGTTTGCTCAAGTCTTCTGGGCTGTGACTACACAAGGATGCATTAGGATACCTACTCGAATACAAGCTCATAACTATACCCCAACTACATGTGGGAAATACAAGTTTGTGTTTGCAAATAAACTGCAATGTACTATTGCTGATTTTAAATACTATGCTGTAATTCTGTGTTGGGTAGTCTTCTGCTTTTAGAATTAGTTTATCAAATAATCCTGGTGAGAGAATGGATGCTGCTATTGTTCTGTGCAAAATACGCTATTGCCTGCAAGGACAATGTGTTTAAGTAACTGTGTGCTCTGGATGATTTGTAGACTTAATCACTCCAGTCTGCCGAACTGTGACCACATAACACCAGAGGATATCAACACAGACTTTACCTCATAACCAAACCCCACTACATCTGGGAAGTGCTACAGTGCCTGAAGCGTAGTTGCTCACTGTAGTGAATTACTTATGACAGCTCCAAGTGTTCACACTATCTGGTTCTGTAAAAAACTGTACAAAGTGGTGCAATCTCGGACGCCCCTCACTGAACTGAGTGGACAACAGCATTCAACTGGTCATGCTCATGCACTCATGCATTCTCTTCCCCTATAGAGCCTTTTTTAAACACGGTCAATCACCTAAAAATTGCCTACATAGCCAAACAACATTCAGGCTATATAAAGGTAGCACTGCTCAGTACTAGAAGCCTAAATGAGAATTTGCAGCCCTTACAGGCATTCGTAACTCTCAAAATGAGATCTGCATAGTTAAGCATTTTCAATTAACAAAATTGGTTCTCACCTCCATGAGACAAAGGAGCTGTATCTTCTGCATTAGAAGTTTTTCATTAGCTGCAAGATCAGGCTGTGGAAAGAATCAACAATAGTTAAATCAACTATAAACATTTAAAAGAACAGTGTAATCTATGAATAGTTCTGCAGATATGGATATCAGAACACAAGTCTTCACTGTGATATGCAATACACTGACCATCAATTTTCAACCAAGCATGTATTCAAATGTGGGTATTCTTTCACGACACCCAAGTCATATCCTACTTAGTTAAATTAGAATCTGTACGCCAATATTCTACAAGCAATGGCATGACATCACATTTTGTCTAATAACGAACAATGAGAGTATTACACCTTCAAAATGAATAGATTTAAATATTTTATATATATATATATATATATATATATATATATATATATATAAAACATACACAAGCATGCATGCACATACACAAGGAAAACTGACAATTTCTCAAACAGGAGAATTCATCAGCAATAAAACAGGTAAGGTGCACAGAAAGAACCTGCCTGTCTTATGGCTCAAACAGAAACACTAACTTAACTGGAACAACTTTTTACTGTGGTGCTGTTATACTTATGGGCATTTTCATATTGGGGCAACAGCAGGTATGTCTTGGTCCAACGGTATGCACTTTTATGAATGAAAACACAAAGGTTTCAGGCCCAAATATGGTGGAATGCCTACTTATGGGAAGAGACACTGCTTTCAGATGGAAACATGACAATTTTCCCTTAGACATATTAAGCACTGGAAGTGACAGCTATTTAGGAGAATTTATCTTTTGCAGGCACACCAGTGATTTTTTTCTAGGAATTTCATCAATTTCAGAAAATCACTGAAAGTACAACAAATCTGCAAACAATGGCTAACACATTCAATAATGTGCAATCCCAACCAAAGGAAAGCAAGAAGTCTTCCCTAAATGGGTACTTAGCTTGGGATGATGACAGCTTCTTGAGGAGAAAGTCTGACAGAGCAAAAGACAAAGGGTACGGATTTTGAATGAACTGCTTACTGTAACCAAGCATACAGGGCTCAACTCTTAAACTTCCATTTGCATGCTGTGAGAGTTTAAGCAAGTCGCTTAAAAAGACATTTCTCTAGGGTCACCCATGAAAAGAACATACGTCCAGTGGGTTTACTGGATTAATGGATGTGTGTGTGAGAACATTTTTTTTTTTAACAAAAAGGAAAAAAAAAAGAATCCAGCATGGCATTAGCTGTACCTTCTTTTTTCTACCAAGCATCCTAGTGAAGTCCTCGCCATGGGTAGAAGATCAGGTCTGCTCTGAAGTCATTTACAATTCTAGAAGTCTGGTCGAAAGGGCAGACAGCAGTCTACAATTTAAATAATGAAAAATGTGCTGGTTTGCCGACAGAAATGCTACAACACAGAGTAATGTGATACTTTTGTTGGATGAACACAGATTTTACAATGGAATCATTCCTAGTTTTTGGATTAGCACACAGTTTATACTCCAGATGAAAGGCCATAGAAGTTCAAAAGTTCAGCCTGAGCTGACAAAGGTCTCTTAATATATAAATGTATCACCATCACTGCTGTGATCTAACAAATCATTACGTGAAGTGTGTATCATAACAAATGTTTAAGAATCTGACCCTGTAGGAAGATACTTCACCACCTGGACAAGTGTGACAGACCAAAGACCTGCTCAACAAATGCTTCCTGTAAAGATAATGCTCAGTGGGAATGCTCACATTAATGTGTGCATTAGTTTAAGGTGGTGGTCCTTACTGCACACCATCACATTCTATCTCACCTTGAGGTATTTTTGAAACAGGTTCTTTTCATTTAGGACACAGCAGTAAACACTGAATATGAAAGACTGTTGCTCATGAGTGTAAGGAATAAGCAAGTACATTAAAACACTTTGCAGCAAGTTTTACTAAGAGGTTCTCCCTCTCTTTCAAAGCAGAAATCTTCACACTGTTTACTGAAAGTACTGAACATTGTAAAAGATCTAAAAATCTTGCCTCCAATTTTTGCAAAAGGGAAAGAGCAAATTATCTAGAAATAAATGTAATTTGTGACAACAATACATGCAGAACAGCGCTCAGGAGGAGCAGTGAAATGTAAGAGAAGATGGGACTTAAACATCATCTCTAACACTTAAAAAAAAAAAAAAAAAAACACACAGCCTTACCATGAAGCATGGAACATATTTGTGCTTGTGATCACTTACGTGGAATAAAATGAAGCATTTTTAATCCAAACATAGCTGAAACGTTAAGTTTTAAAATTCCCACAGTATATGGAAATGTGACAAATGTAGCTGGCAATACCTTCTTAGTCTGTACACTTTACTTTGAGGTACTGACCTCTTTGTGGGAAAGATTAATTTATTATTTACTGTTTTAAATTGATAAGCAATTAAGCAACTAATTTTATAAAAAATAAATACACGCTTTACAACTGTTTACACCAATTAATATGCCCCCTCTCCCCACATGCACGCATTTGTTTTAAATAACAAGAGAACACGCATACAAAACAAAAAATTATGCTGGAGCTTAGTCATGGAAATGATCAGCAATTCCCATAAGCCCCCAAAACTGCATCATTAATATGTAGTGAACCTCCCTGTCAGAAAAATGGCCATCAGGGCATTTACACTAGACTTCCATGTACTGAGGAATCTTAAAATGTAATGATGTTATGTAGTCCTATCTCGAAGTAATTCTTGCTGGATGGGTTCGGAGCAGATTCTCTGCTCCGACTTGGCCGATAAACCAAAGCTCGAGAGCTTTTACTGGCTCGAGGCTAACCCCTTATCCCATGGTGCCTCACAGCAATTCCCCAGATCTCATTTGCCGTGAAAGCTTTGAGGTTGTCTCCTTACTGGCTCATTGGCGAAGTAGATTTTTTGATAAATCTTATTTCTCGTCCTTTTTCTTCACTTTCTACCTTTAATAGTTGTTAGTTATTAGCTGTGTGATTGTGGTTGAGTGTCTGATCCCCTGTTCCTTTTTAGGATTGTGTACGGCCTGTTCTAGAGGGCCATAGTTGCCCGTTTAAATTAGAGGGCTTTTCCTCTCTGAGCGCTAGTCCTTCTTCCTTTATAAAAAAAAAACAAAAAAAAAAAAAAACCTTTTCTTCTCTTCATAACTTTACTGTTTGTTAGTTAGTGTTGTTATTGGAAATTGTTATCCTAGTTTGTCAGCATGTCCAAAGAGAAAGACAGAGAACATAAGGAACACCACCCTTTGGGTTCAAGTAATGTGACAAGTGTTCACAAAAAATGTAATTGACTGACAGTCACATTAGCTGTGTGTACTGTCTGGGAGAAGCTCACTTACAAGAACCCTGTACCTTTTGCCATGCCTTCAGTACTAGGATTCTTAATGAGAAGAAACGTAAATTAATGGACAGGGGTCTTAGGACTAGTTCCTTCCAGGAACAGCTGTAACTTGGTCAGATAGCTCCCAAAACTGTGAAGAGAAAATCTTCGGTTCCAGCGTTGGAAGCCTTCTAAAAAGTCTAAAGCGACGGAGCCAAGGAGTTCTGGCTCCGATTCCACTTCTGTCTCGGTGCCGTCGGTTTCCTCGGTGCCAAGACAATCTTCGGTATCGAGACACTCACCAGCTATCGACCCTGTTTCACCAACGTTGAGGTTTCCTATTTTAGAGAGGAGGGGATCTCCTTCTGTCTCCACCCGTTCCTCCAGGACACTTTCAGATGAGGACATCGAGCAGGTGGTGAAAAACCTGCTTTGTGACCTGGCTCTGGCTAAAAAGTTAGCTCTTCCGGGCCCAACAGCTTCGGAGCCATCCCATTTACGGACTACCGCTCCTCTTCTGACTGCTTCGCTCTTGGAGCCGAACACTTTGGGTTCTTCCATGTTGGATCCTTCAGTTCAGAGAATTCTTCCTGCTTCCTCAGAACTGATAAATCTATCCTTAGCGGCTCATTCTGGAGCCGAGGGATCTGGGAGCCGATGCTCTTGATTCGACTTCGAGAAGGATAGTCACCCCGGCTTTTCTTTGGAACAGACCCTCCCTCTCATGCTTCGGCTCGACTGAGCTCGGTTTCTACGTCTGCTGCAGAACCTGTCCCTCCTGCTCGGAGCCAACCTTCCGTCTCCTCGGAACAGATGTCATCTTCGGAGTGGGGTGGAAAGATCTTCTAAGCAATAGAGAAAGCTTTGTCACGTGCCAAAGCCCTGCCTTTGGACCCAATATCCCACCAGCAGCCGGCAGCAACCTCTTCTCCCCCACCATCCCCTCAGCGTAGGGAACCAGAGACTCAAGCAGCCCCCATTGGAGGTGTCCCCTCTTCCAAGACCTCCTCAGATTATCCCACTGGAGAGCTTCCTCGGAGGAAACTTTGTAAGAGGAAGCACATGGACTCACCTGCGTCTGTCACATCAGACACTGATTGGGATGAGTCAGAAGGGTCCTCTAGATCCCCCTTCTGAGGATGTCTTCTTTTCTGACATCCTTGAAATCCTTAGACGGAGGGGCAATTGAAAGACCTCTAACCCTACTGAGAACTAATCAGTGTACCTTGAGGCCTATGGTTCCCGACCTTCCACCTCCTGGGTGACACCACCCTATGACCAGCTCTTGGGGGTCATATCCCAGAAAGCCTGGACCTTCCCACACACAGTGGAGCCTGTCCCGAGGAGGCCAAACAAATTTATGACTGCTCCAGAAGACAAGTCCTTTCTTTCTAAGGGTGTTCCTGCTGATGCACTGGTGGTAGCAGCGGCCACAAAAAAGGAGTTGTTTGAGACATCTTCTAATATCCATCCTCCTAATGAGTCCAGGACGATGGACAGGTATGGAAAGAGTACCTTATCTTCAGCGGTATTTACCTGAAGATCGCTGAATTACCTGTCACATTTTACTAGACTTCAAAGGGATCTCCTGAAGAGGTTGAGAGAGACCCTTCAGGGATCAGTAACTTCGGGATCCACGGACAAGGTATCTGCGCAGCTCTCCACCCTTACATCCTTAGCCAACTCCTCCATGAGGCTGATTTCCTATGCAGTGGACGGAGCGAGCAGGGCAGCCACAGTAGGAATTTCTCTTGGGAGACATTCCTGGATGCGTCTATATAACTTCACGGAATCCTTTAAGTCTTCCTTTCCCCAATGTCCCCTTTGATGGTTCAACTCTTTTTGGACCACAGGTAAAAGAGACTTTGACCAGGTGCAAGCAGGAAGGGAAAACCTTATCTGCTGTCAGTCCATTTCTCCCTTCCTTCTAGACCCTATCCCAAGGGTCAAAGAGGAGAGAAAATGTGGTTCCGTAAATCCAAAAAAGGCTTCCCTCAGGCACAAGGTCAGCCCTCCCCTAGAGGCAGAGGACATAATGGAAGACGCCGCCCTTGCGGCAGAGGAGGTCCACAGAGAGACAGAGATACTTTCTCTGATCGTCCCTTCCATCGCCCCTGAGGGATTGCCCGACTGGCCGTCTCTAGAGGCAGTCGGGGGTCATCTTTCACTGTACCCAGGCACCTGGCTACAAATTTCCCAAGATCAATGGGTAACAAACCATAATATCCAGAGGTTACCTTATTCCCTTTGTTTCCGATCCCCAGGTAAACCGGTCTCTACCAGACTTGCCACCCATTCAATTAGACTGTGCAACATCAGAGGTCATCTCATTGCTGCAAAAGAGTCATCCAAGAAGTCCCCACAGAGCAAATAGGATCCGGAAGACTATGTAATTTATTGCTTAATTGATTTATTAAGATGTATACAAGGTGTGATTTAACAAGGGTTCTATATTCCATTGAAGGCAGTACATGCCGAGGCGCTAGAATGTATTAAATCTTTTTTTTTATCCTGGACTGGATTGTCTTATCTGTTTTATATTCCCTTAGTTTATGTTATTTTGAGGATCCGAACTTAACTCGTGATTCTTTTTAGTTCCAAAAAAGACAGGGGACTGGAGATAAATTCTAGATCTCAGCAAACTCAACAAGTCTGTAAAGAAATCAAAGTTCCAAAATGATCACTCTGCAGTCGATATTTCCCTTTATCGGGAAAGACAAGTGGATGCGCTCAACAGATCTTCAGGACGTGCTCCAGAAGACACCTACACTTTCAGTTGGGAGCCAGTCATTTTCAATTTCGAACACTGTCCTTTGGCCTCACTACAGCCCCCAGAGTGTTCACCAAATGCATGACAATGGTAATGGCTCACCTGAGACGTCAAGGACTTCAGCTGTTTCTGTACCGAAACGACTGGCTCCTCACTGCTACCATCATCTTCTTTCGGCTGTTCCCGTTAGGGGTCGCCACAGCGGATCATCTGTTTCCATTTCTTCCTGTCCTCTGCATCTTGCTCTGTCACACTGCATCTTGCTCTGTCACACCAATCACCTGCATGCCCTCTCTCATCACATCCATAAATCTCATCTTAGGCCTTCCTCTTTTCCTGTTACCTGGTAGCTTCATCCTTAGCATCTTTTTCCCCAATATAGACAGCATCCCTCCTCAGCACATGTCCAAAACAACAGAATCTTGCCTCTCTGGCTTTGTCTCCAAACCTTCCAACCTGGGCTGACCCTCTAATATACTTATTCCTAATCCTGTCCACCCTCGTCACACCCAGTGCAAATCTTATCTTTAACTCTGCCACATCCAGCTCTAACTCCTACCTTTTTGTCAATGCCACTGTCTCTAACCCATATAACATAGCTGGTCTCACTACCCTCTTGTAGACCATCCCTTTCACTCTTACTGGTACTTCTGTCACAAATCACTACTGACACTATTCTCCACAAACTCCATCCTGCCTATACTCTCTTCTTCACCTGTCTTCCACACTCACCATTACTCTGAACTACTGATCCCAAGTATTCAAACTCAACCACCTTCGCCACCTCTACTCCTTGCATCCTCACCATTCCTCTATCCTCCCTTTCATTCACACACATATACTCTGTCTTAGTCCTGCTGACCTTCATTCCTCTTCTCTCTAGAGCATATCTCCATCTCTCCAGTATCTCCTCCACCTGTTCCCTACTCTCACTACAGATCAATGTCATCTGCAAACATCACAGTCCATGGGGACTCCTGTCTGATCTCGTCTGTCAACCTTTCCATCACCATTGCAAATAAAGGGCTCAGAGCTGATCCTTGATGTAATCCTACCTCCACCTTAAACGCATCCGTCACTCCCACCGCAGACCTCATCGCTGTCACACTACCCTCGTACATATCCTGTACCACTCTTACATACTTCTGACACTCCCGACATCCTCATACAATACCACAACTCCTCTCTAGGCACCCTGTCATATGCTTTCTCTAAGTCCTCACTGCTACTACCAACCACCAACTAATGAGAACCAGGGACGAGAGACTATCCTTGTGCGCCAGATTAGGCATTACAATAAACCTAAAGAAAATCAGCCTTATCTCTATCGCAGCACATTGTATTCTTAGGCTCAGAAACAGACAACCACCATGACAGCAAAGCTGACACCAGAAAGGATAGAATCGTTACACGACCAAGTCAGATTCTTGCTGAAGAGAGACAGAGTGCAGGCCAGGATCGTCCTTCAGGTCCTAGGGACTATGGCTTCCACCATTCTCTTATTTCCCCTAGCCCATCTGCACGAGAGCACTTCAGCGGCTATTTGCCCAGTGGTCAATGCAGGGATCTCCCCCTGTCTCACCAAATACTCATCACAAACTCTTGCAAGAAGGATCTAACATGATTACATACGGATCAACTTCATCTATATTGTCCACTTGCTCCCCCTCAAGAAAATGCAATTTTGACCACGGACGCCTGCCAGACAGGGCGGGGGAGGGGCATTACCTGGGAATGACAGTCCAAGGTACTTGGCAGGATCACGAGAACCACTTGCACATAAATGTTCTGGAGATGAGAGCGGTGCTGTATGTGATGCAAGCAATTCACAGTTCTCTTCACACTGGGACAATTGCGATTCAATCAGACATGTCTGTAGTGTGGTACATAAAACAAGCAAGGAGGAACCAAATCCTACCCACTATGTCGAGAGGCACTAAGAGTATGGAAATGGGCGATGGACACTCTATGCTTTCTGGTAGCAATGCACATCCCAGGGATGTGACCACAGACAAACTCAGTTGAGCAATTCTGATGCCTCACAAGTGGGTCCCAGAATTCAGAAGTTGTGGAAGAGTTTTTTCGCAAATGGGGCCAGCCTTGCTGCGACCTATTTGCCACGTACATGAACACCAAATGCAGCAGCTACTTTGCCCTAATTCCCCATCCGGGGATGTCACCCAGGGATGATCTGGTCCACAATTGGCCTCTGGGACTCCTTTATGCTTTTCCACCCTTTCCTCTCATTCCAAAATTAATTCAGAAAGCAAAACTGTTGAAGAGTACCCTGATCCTCATTGCTCCTTACTGGCCTCACCAAGTCTGGTTTCCCTTCCTGTGGCCCTATCTCTTGGAGGAACCATAGATTCTGGAACCATCTCCAGACCTCCTGATTCACCAATCAGGGCAGTTCCATCCCACTATCCAAACCCTGAAATTAACAGCATGGCTGCTCCAGTTCCACGAATAGCCAGGTGTGTTTCTCTTTCCCCTACAGTCAAAAACATTCTGATTTCTTCACACAAACCTTCCACCAGGAAATTATATTCCAGTAAATGCAAAAGGTTCTCCATGTGGGCAGCACACCAAGGCATAGATCCCTACTCAGCTCCTATAGAGTCTATCCTGTCTTTCCTGGCATCTATTTTTCATGAAGGATCCGCAGCTGCTACTATCAGAGTTCAGTTAACTGCCACCTCTAATTATCATTTTGGCTACATGGGAAATCCAATCATGTCCCACTCTTTATGTAAAACCTTTTTGAAAGGAGTTCTTCTCAGATCTCCAATCAGGCAATCACTGGAGCCCTGGGACCTAAACCTAGTTCTTACATCTTTCATTCCTCCATCCTTTGAACCCTCTTCATCGGATCTGAAATTCTTGTCTTGGAAGACATTATTCTTAGTGGCTATTATGTCTGCTAGGAAGAGTTTCTGAATTGCAAGCCCTCACCATTCGACCTCCTTACATTGTTTTCCATAGAGATAGGGTCTCACTTAGAACTAATCCTTCCTTTCTTCCTAAGGTATGTTCAGAGCATAATCTCAACACAACTATCGAGCTACCAGTTTTCTTCCTAAATCATACTAATAAATCAGAATACAGACTACACCAATTGGATGTCCACAGAATTCTCAGGTTTTACCTGCACAGGACTAAAGAATTTCAAAAATCAGGCCAATTATTTGCTTCCTTTTCAGATAAAAATAAAGGATTGCCTGTTTCTAAGGCCAGCTTGTCTAAATGGCTTTCAGACTGCATTTCCTTTGCTTACAAAGCTGCTGGCAAACAATTACCAGCCAAAGTAAAAGGCTATTCAATCAGAGCAATATCTACTTCTTATGCCTTTAGATCTAAACTCCCAATTGATACCATTTGTGCAACAGCTACTTGGGCAAGACCTCAAAACTTTGTCACTCATTACAAATTGTATTTGGCCTCCTGGGACAGGTCATCCTTTGGGTCCACTGTGCTGAAGAGTCACTTCGCTTGAGCCACTCGGGATAAAGGTGCTAGGGACGCTGTCCCATCCAGCAAGAATTACGGCGAGATAGGACTACTTTAAGTTATGTACTTACCATAATGTTCCATGTTTGTAATCCATCTCGCCTACATTCTTGCGTCCCAGTCTCCTTCCCCCTTCCTGTTTTCTGGAAGAACTGGTGGACTATCAATTATGCTGGTCTGATCTGGTTGTAGTTGTCCGTCCTGGATAGTAATACAGAGTACTCTATTTGTATGGGCATAGTTACTGATAGTTGCTGACTATTATGTACCTATTTACTTTCTTGCAAACAAGATCTGGGGAATTGCCGTGAGGCACCATGGGATAGGGGCTAGCCTCGAGCCAGTAAAAGCTCTCGAGCATTAGTATCGGCAGAGTCCATCCAGCAAGAATGTAGGCGAGATGGACTACAAGCATGGAACGTTATGGTAGGTACACAACTTCTTTTTCTGCTACTTGGATTAAAAATACTTTGTTTTATTCCAAATAAGTGATTGCAGAATAATGAAGATGTTCCATGCTTCAAGGTAAGGCTTCCTCTTAACTAGGAAAAAGAATTAAATCTTTAAGCAATGTGTCTAGTGTTGGACTGAAGAACTTTTTTTTAATTTTTTTTAAACAAATGTTATGTACTTACCAGAACTGTAGATCTTTGTGGTCCCTCTCCATCTGTATTGACAGCTTAGTTATCTGCCTCGAGGTAGATCCAAGACACCAATATTTACAGAGCTTCTCCAGCACTCAAGTTCCTCTTTCCCATAATGCATCATACTAGCACAGCACCACCAGAGATCAACTTTACACTAAAAGCAGATGGAAATACTCCTGAAAAAGGAGCCTTAAGAAAGGACCAACTAGTAGGCAATATGTGGGCTACAAGATGGCCTTCAGGTTAGGTTCATCATGATTTCCCAGAAAAAGAACAGTTGTGCAAAATCTTTTTTTTTTTCCAAACACCTTTGCTGAATTATCACTTGTGACATAGGCAAATTTACATTCATATAAAAGTAATCAAACTACATAAACATTATATGTGACATATTTTGCTATACATCTACAACTATAGATGTGCTTCTCTTCACTGCTGCAGTATTCTTAACTGGAGGGATCTCCCACCTTAAGGCAGCCCGATGTCAGCCATTACACAAAAGTGCTACACTACTGTAGGGTACGTGGGATGTCGCACAGACCATGACGACGACGTATGCACTTATTCTCAAAATGGAATGCTCCAGGAGGAATGCCAGACTAAGAATATGAAAAGTCAGTACATCCAAGCAAAGCAATAAGACTGGGGGGGGGGGTGAGATAGAATACTGCAGCAGTGAAGAGAAGGACATCTATAGTTATAAGATTTTACACAACTGTTCTATGTCCTTCTATTCACTTCCTGCGGTATTCTTAACCTGAAGGAGAGTGCCAAAGCTCAAGAAGGAAGAGAGGAGGGAGGAGCAGAGGAGCTGTTAATGAAGCCATGTAAAATGGCTTTATCAAATCCGGCTCTGGATCTGGAGATGCCATCTAGTTTGCAATGTTAGGCAAAAGCAGGAATAGAAGACCAGGTGGCTGATTCAAGGATGACTATCTATGCCCTTGGAGAATGCCTTAGAGGAAGCCACTGCCCTAGTAGAATGGGCCTTTGAAGAGAGGCTCTTTTCCATGGCGTGTGTAATAAAGGCAAGTAGTCTGAAATACAAGAAGAAATAGCCTGCTTGCAATTGGGTAAATCCAGAGCCCTGGGATGAAAGTTCACAAATAGCTGAACAGAATTCCTGATAACTTAGAGTTTACCTGGACAAGACTAAAGCTATCTATTAACATCTAAGAAGGAGTGCAGTACCTTCGCACTGTGGTTTTGAGGAGAAGGGAAGAAGGTAGGCAATTGAATGGAGTGGTTTAGGGATAACTCATTAAACACTTTGGGCATAAAAGAAGGATTTACTCTCAAGGATACCCTGTCCTTATGAAAGATTAAGAAAGGGGTTACTGCCATAAGGGCTTGTAGCTCTGACACCCTTCTGGCTGAAGTTAAGGCCACTAGTAAAATAGTTTTCCAAGAGAAATGTTTGAGAAAGGCTGAAGGACGCAGGCTCAAAAGGGGCCAGGGTCAATTTTTCTAGAACAAAATAAAGGTCCCAAGAAGTAGGAATAGGTTTCCTGGGAGGCCTAATGTGAAGGAAGCTAGAGGGAGAGATAGACAGACAAGCAGAAATAGCGGACATGTGCTTTGACAGAAGGATAAGCCAAGCCAGCCAAGAGTAATTCACAAAGGTAAGCGAGAACCCACTGGAATACCCACGGTCAGTGGGTCCTGGGTTTTAGAGAGACACCTGACAAACTTTTCCACTTGAAAACGTTTTTCTGGCCTCCTGCAAAATCCTGAACACTTCCTCTGACAACAGGTGACTGAAGAGGACTAGACTCCTATCTCCCACAATGTCAGCTGTAGCAATGACAGGTGTGGATGCATCACAGATCCTTTGTTCTGTGTGAGAAGACCCATTATGTGGGGTAAAGAATCTGGGTTAAGACTGACCTCTGAATACACATCATCTAGTATGTCTAAGACAGGAGGGATAGCCAGAGGCCTGTGCTGAGGAAGCAAGAGAAAATCCCTCACCCTTTTCTTGGAATCTGAGTAATCTTGGCCTTCCCAGTGGAAGTGTTCCCTCAAGGTATACAAGGTTCCCCCCAAAAGAATAGTCCTCGGGGGGGGGGGGGGGACACAGAGGGAATGGACTCCTCCGCATCAGAATCTTCAAAAGGGGAGTATGAATATTCCTGGTCTTCAGAATGTTCTGAGGTAATGGAGGCCTGGTCCGAGGAAGGGTAGTCTTCTTCCAATCTGGGCCTTTTGTCCGAGGGGGGTTGAGAACCCCTGAGAAGTAATCAAATCCTCAGCCATTTTGAGCATCTTTTTTAGGCATGGGGCCTTGACAGGGGCTCAGTGGAGCTTGTCTTTTAGTTTTCATGGCTGCTTTAGATTTTGTGAAAGCCTTAATGGAAAAAGAAGGAGGCCTGAAGACACCTTGAGAGGTGGCAGGCCTGTCTAAACTCTGAGTTTCCCCGCCAAGAGTGGCGTCAGTATCTGTAGTCGGGGTGGGGGCCGAGGAGCCTGTGACCTCGGGCACAGAAGACACTGCTAAAGAAGCGTCATCGGTACTCAGGGGCTGTGTAGGCGCCTCGCTGAGAACTGGAGCACCTGTAGCCGGCTTTAGAGTGGTGTCGGTAGAAGTCGTGGACCTCGTATGTCGGTCCTTATCTTTGCGTCTTTTACTCAAAACTGGACAACGACATAATGTAATTAAATTTTTTACCAAAATAGTGTTGGGCGAACTCCGCCCGACGCTTAATAGTGCGTTTGTTGAATCTAGCACAAAAACGACAGGCCAAGATGTGGTGGTCTGGGCCTAAGCAAGGAATGCAGAAGGAATGGAAATCCTTATGCGGTATTTGCTTCCCACATGAAATGCAATTATTAACTTCGTCTGACATCGGTCTGAGGCAAGAAAAGTTTCCCCAACGGGGTACTTAGCTTTCAAGAAGACTGCGGCTGAAAAATATTCGTAATCTCAGGAGCTGGCCGACCGGCACTTGCGAACTGCTTCTGCTTTGGGCACCGCGCGGCAAGAAGGACTGAAGAAAATGGCGTCGGCTGGTTCTTTTATACCCCTGCCGCACTGACGTCAGGGAAGAAGCGACGACATCCGACACCGGACCTAGACTTTGGAATTCGGCCGACCGAGGACCCACCTGACGGCAGGATAACCCATCTGTTATGACTGCAGCTGTATGCACGATGAACATCAGCTTTTTCCCCAATGTCATCAGGCTGCTGAACTCTAATAACCACTACACTCCATGATATCCAACTGTGTCAGTATAAACGGTCAATTTGAGCAAGAACAGGGTTAACAATCTCACCTAATACAATATTCACCATGACTGTAACTTTATAGGCCATGTAGGGCAGTAGCAATGACGTAAAATATCTAGTCTTTCAGTGCAATACATGCAAATTCATAAAATAACCACAGTACAATACTCTAAGGTCCATAGTGCAATACTCTAATGTTCACAGTGCAATACTCAATGTATCTTTCTGTGCAAGGATCAATGCAATGTCTTAACCAAGTACCTGTGCATACTAAAGTCACATGCAAGTAAGTGTTCAGTTCAAAAAGTGTTAAAATGAGTTTCTAATTATGTGCAATAATTACTCTACCTGTATGTTTGTGATGTAATAGCCAGGTGTTATGTGTGTAAACGACTGTGAAAATAGTATATATGTTGTCTGCACACTGAGTCTGGAGATATGGAATTTCGTTCAGTTTTTGCACGTATGAGATTTCTGAATGACAATACTTTGAAAAAGGGAATATCATGGGCTATGGCTAGAAGTGCCAGACAGTAGGCTTTGGGCACTACCAAATGCTGTATTCTCTCACCCTCTAGTCCTCTCTCAGGGGTCCACTCTCTATACAGTAACCCTTTGCCCCAATATACAGATACCCCCTTTCCTTGACAATCAGGTGCCTCACTGGCTACCTCCCTCAGGCCTTGTAATGTAGGGTCCGAGAGCTGAGCCTGTCTTAACTCTGTCTTTGTAACCCTTCCCAGCTCCTCTTCCACAAGAAGTCTGGTATTCTTTGACAGCGATGCCCTACTGTCAGCCTGGGTACTACTACATCCTCTCTGAAGTAACCACCTCACAAGTCCTAGCTTCAAGTGCGCAGTCTGTCTTGCCCCCCCCCCAGGCTACCAGATCCACATGCTTGTCTCCAAGCCTGACTGCATGTAAAGTACAGTTTTGTACCTACCATAAATGTAGATGTCCGAACAGGATAGCATCTGCAGTCCTAACAAAGGGTTGTCCTGTCGTCAGGCAGCCCTTCGGTCGGCCGGATTCCAAAGTCTGGGTCTGGCCTCGGCTGGTGTCGCACTTCACCCGACGTCATCTCTGCTGGTCTTCGGGTACAAAGGCATCAGCCGACGCCATTTTCCTCAGTGTTTCTTGCCCCAGATGCCAGTAGCCCGCTTGGATAGCTAAATTTTTGGGAAAATGCCAATGTTTCCCAAAAAGTAGAAGGCAAACAAAAAATATGCATGTATGTACATATATACAAACAAATACACCATAAGAGATCCCCCCCCAGCTAGCTAATAGGTGGGCAATACCCTAGGAGTACCACAGAGGGGAAGGAGGGTGGGTAATCCTGACTGCAGATGCTATCCTGTTCGGACATCTACATTTATGGTAGGTACAAAACTGTACTATGTCCTTCAAGGATGCATCTGCAGTCCTAACAAATGGGTAGAATACCATAGCCAAACTAGGGGAGGAGGAATAAGAATTACGGTGTACTTAGGATCCCTTGCAACACAGCAGTGGCAAACCCTGCTCGGGATCTAGAGTATAGAGGTAAGTTATAATGCTTGGCAAATGTATGCACGGAGGTCCAAGTAGCAGCCTCAATAATGTCCTTGGTAGCCACTCCTCGTAAGAAGGCTGTGGTAGTGGCTGTAGCCCTTGTAGAATGAGGCCTTATGTTCTGTGGAATTTGCTTTCCATGATAGGAGTAACAGAATCTTATGCAATTTCCTATCCACTTAGAGATTGTCTGTTTGGAAATTGCTTTTCCTTCCCTTCCTGTTGCATAGGCTACTAGTAGCTGGTCAGTTTTTCTATTGCCCTTGGTTCTGTCCAGGTAGTAGCGCAACTGTCTATGTACATCCAAGGTATGCAGCAGTCTTTCCCCTTTGTTCTGTGGATTGGGAAAGAAGGTAGGTAGGTGGATTGCCTGGTTTAGAGACAGTCTGGATACCACCTTAGGCATAAATGTAGGATTAGTTCTCATGGACACTCTGTCTTGATGGAAGATTAGGAAGGGTTGTACTGCCATTAAAGCCTGTAGTTTCGTGACCCTTCTTGCTGAAGTAATTGCCAGTAGGAAAGCAGTTTTCCAGGATAGGTGTTGTAGATCTGCTGTTGCTGCTGGTTGAATGGAGGGAGTGTCAATTTTTCTAGCACAAAATTCAAGTCCCATGCTGGTAATGGTGGTTTCCTAGGAGGTTTTACATTCTTAATTCCTCTGAGGAACTGCCTGAGTAGAGGATGCGAGAAGACAGGAGGATCGAGGCTGTATTCTGCAGAAATAGCTGATGCATGTATCTTGATGGAGGAATAGGACAGGCCAGTATGTAGGAGCTCTGCCAAGTATTCCAGGATGTTGGCAATATCTACTTTTGACACATCTTTCCCTCTTTCCGTACTCCAAATGACAAACCTTTTCCATTTCCCTGCATAGTTCCTTCTAGTAGAAGGTCTGCGGGCCTCAAGGATAATGTCTTTAACCCTTTGGGATAAAACTGGGTTAGATGTTCTTATGTAATGTTCCAGGCAGTGAGTTGCAGAGTTTTCAGGTTTGGATGCAAGATGCTGTAGTTGCACTGAGTCAACATCAAGGGAATCAGGGGTAGAGTCCACGTTTCCCCCCGAGACATGCTCCTCAGTAATGGATACCAATGTTGTCTTGGCCAATTTGGAGCCATCAGAATTATCCTTGGCCGTTCCTCTTATTTTCAGTAGTACCTTGTGCATCAAAGGGAGGGGTGGAAATGCATATGCTGTCAGGCCTTTCCAATTGAAGGATAGAGAGTCCACCTTCCAAGCAAGAGGGTGATGTGTCCTTGTGCAGAATTTCTTGAGCTGGTGGTTGAGTGGGGATGCAAATAGGTCTATTTGTGGCATTCCCCATTTCTTTGTGATGTCCTTGAAGATGTCCGGGTGTAGCATCCATTCGTGAGCATCCGAGGTAGTTCTGCTTAACATGTCTGCTAGGATGTTTTCTTTTCCAGGTACGAATATTGCCTGTAAATGAATGTTGTAGCTCAGAGCCATGTTCCACAGGTCCAGAGTCATTCGGCATAGGGGGTATGAATGAGTGCCTCCCTGTTTGTTGATGTACCACATGACTGTGGTGTTGTCTGTCCTTATCATCACTTGGCCCTCTGAGGAATGGTCTGAAATTCTGGATTGCCAGTTTTACTGCCAGCATCTCTTTTTGATTTATGTGCAGGTGTAGCTGATCTGGAGTCCATAGGCCTTGAATGCACTTGTCCAGCATGTGTGCCCCCCAACCGAGGTCTGAGGCGTCCGTTGTGATGGTTTGGCTTGCTTGAATATTGTGGAAGGACAATCCTGGGTTTGCCTGGCATGTCTGAGCCCACCATAGGAACTCTTGTTTCAGGCATGGATTTAGTGGTATTTCGGTTTCTAAGCTGTGCTTGTGTTGAGACCATAAATTCTTTAGGTACCACTGTAGCTTTCTCATATGCAGTCTGGCATGGGGGACCAAGATTATGCAGGATGCCATGAAACCCAAGGCCTGCAGTACTTTCCTTGCTGTTAGCTTGTTCTGCTTTGCTAGTGTCAAGAAGTACAAAGGAAGTTTTCTTGTTTTTCTGCAGTAAGGAATGCCATCTGTTTTACTGTGTCCAATTCTGCACCCAAGAATGTTATTGTCTGGGATGGTATCAGTTTTGACTTTTTTAAATTGACTGTGCATCCCAGAGCTTGTAGTAAGCAAATGACTCTTTGTAAGTCTTGTGTCAGCTTGCTTTTGTTGTCCGCTTGTATCAGGCAGTCGTCCAGGTATGGATAAATTTGGATTCCCTGAAGCCTGCAATGAGCGATTACTGATGCCAGGCATTTCGTGAATACTCTGGGCGCAGTAGATAAGCCAAAGGGCAATGCTGAGAATTGATAATGCTCTGATCCTGCAAGAAATCTGAGGTATCTTCTGCAAATTGGTCGTATGGGGACGTGCAGGTATGCCTCCTTGAGATCTAGAGTTACCAGCCAATACTCCTTGCCCAGCATGGGAAGAAGTTGGTGTAGGGTCAGCATTTTGAATTTTGGAACAATGATGAATGTGTTTAAAGCGGACAGGTCGAGAATAGGTCTCCAACTGTTTTCTTTTCTTGGTACTAGGAAGAGTCTGGAGTAAAATCCCTTGCCCTGTTCTGTAGGTGGTACCCTTTCCACAGCTCTCATCTTTTTTAATTGAGCTATTTGTTTTAGGGCTTCTGACCTTTGATTTGGTGGCAGGTTTGGCATTCCTCTTTTTGCTGGTAAGGTGTGGAAATGAAACCTGTATCCTTGGTCTATAGTTTGCAAAATCCAGTTGTCTCTTGTGATATAGTGCCAGTTTTTTGAAAATAAGGCTAACTTTCCGCCTAAGGGTGCTATTATTTGTTCCCTGGTAGGCGGTGTTAGAACCAAGTCACTGTGATTGTCCTGTTGCAGTGGTTAGTGGTTGTATCCGTGCCTCGTTGGTTATTGCCTTGCCATTGGCGTCCCCTGTAGGCACCTCCTCTGGGTTGGTTTCTGCCTCTGGAACGTCTATTCCTGCCTCTCTGATTTTTAGAGGAGTCTGGAAAGGACCAATTTTTGGAAGGCCAGTTCCTGCTGAACCTTGGGGGCTGTACCTGTAAGAAATCTTTAACTGTTTGTACAGATTTTGCCTTCTCTTCCATTTTCTTCATTACTTGTTGGGCAGGAGAACCAAAGACTGACCTTGTCCACAGGAGCATCTAAAAGCTTTGCTTTAACATGATCCGGCAAGACCTGCTCTTTCAACCATGCATGTCTTCTTATAACTGTGCCAGTCATGGCTGATCTAAATGAAGCCTCCAGTGCATCATAGCCACATTTTAAAGAATGGTTACTAACCTGCTGAATGTTATTCACCATTTCTAGAACATATTTCTTATCTAAGGAATCATCAGAGGACAGTTTCTTAGTTAACTGATCAAGCATAAACTCTTGGTATTGGATCATATGAAACTGACAGTTCAAAGCTCTAGCTGAGAGAGTAGCGGAGGTGTATACTTTTTTACCCCATCTCTAAGGACCTGGATTCCCTATCAGAAGGGAGAGGGTTTTAGCTGAGGTCGAAGCTACTGCCTTAGGCCCCTGGGAGATAGTCTCCGGATCTGCAAAAGGAGCCTTGTATAAGTGGTGATGAGTGTCCGGTACCCTGTAGAACCCGTCGGGCTTAGCAGGGGCTGGAGGTAAAGTATCAGGAGCAGTGCAAACATCATTAAAGGCATCGTCCACAACAGGAAGAACTGGAGGTATAGCTAAGGGCCTATGCTGTGGTAAGTGTAAAAAGGTCCTAAGCCTTTTCCTTGAATCTGAGAAATCTTGTCCCTGCCATTGGAATTGCTCTCGCATGGCATGTAAGGTTTCCCCAAAGGAAAATTCCTCTGGTGGAGAGGCAGAAGGAATAGATTCTTCAGCATCAGAATCTTCATAAGTAGAAAGAGGAGCCTCTGGGTGGTCTGTAATGTCTGAGTCATCAGAAGAGTCATCTGAGGAGCCTGGCTCACGTGGCTCTACTCTGGGTCTCTTATCTGGAGGTTGTGAGGCCCTGTCTGGGTGAGATTGGGATCCTCTTATTAGAGAGATGAGATCCTCTGCCAAGGTAAGCATTTGTGAACTGGAGCTGGGCCTGTGAGAGGGGGGCTTAACAGGCACTGATTTAGCAGTTTTGGCTGCTTTAGCCCTGGCAAAGGCCTTTATAGACATGGCTGCAGGAGGCCTAGCAGCACCACGTGCTGGGGTAGAGACATCCAAAGGGATGGTGTCCGATAACTCTGGAGAAACCACAATTGTAGGCAAAATTTCAGAGGCCGATTCAGCTAGGGTAGAAGGGGCCTCGGTAGTAGTCATGGATTCGGCTGTAGTTTGAACCGTTTGCTCGGTTTCGCCGAAACCGAGACACTCGCGTTTGCTTTACCGTGGTTTCGCCAAACCGCGGACCGCGAGTGTCGGTCCTTTCTTTGCTTTTAACCATTTGGGTAGTCGGAGGATCCGACGGCATAATGTACGCAAAATCTGAGCCGAAAAACTGTTCAGCAAACTCCGACCGACGCCTAAGCGTTCGTCGGTTGAAGGAAGCACAGGCTAAACAAGCTGCTACGTTGTGGTCTGGGCCTAAACAAGGCAAACAGTAAGAGTGGAAATCTTTATGAGGTATTTGTTTCCCACAAGTTAAACAGTTAATTACTTTTTCTGACATCGGCTGAGGCAAGAAAGAGTCCCCAACGGGGTACTTAGCTTTTAGAAGTCTTCGAAGTTGTATACGGTAGTAGTAATCTCTGGATCTGACCGACCGGCACTTGCGAACAGCTTCTGCTTCAGGCGCCACGCGGCAAGAAAGACTGAGGAAAATGGCGTCGGCTGATGCCTTTATACCCGAAGACCAGCAGAGATGACGTCGGGTGAAGTGCGACACCAGCCGAGGCCAGACCCAGACTTTGGAATCCGGCCGACCGAAGGGCTGCCTGACGACAGGACAACCCTTTGTTAGGACTGCAGATGCATCCTTGAAGGACATCTGCATACATACAAGGTACTGCATCATCAAAATCATTCCCTATCAGGACATCTGCAGGGATATCCTCAAACACACCTACTTGCTTGCTTCCTTCCTTTTCCACTCTCCAAGTCAAAGTGAACCCTAGCCCAAGGTATCTGGAATGGGGTCCCTCCTAAAGCTCTGACTGGAGTAGACCAACCAAGCAAGTGGTGCTCCTCTTTAACCACTGCAGGCTTCACAATGGTAAGGTCACAGGCTGTCTCTTTCTAATAGCAGGGTCCTGTTTCTCATCTACTAAGATAGGATTTAAACTCCCGTGGTAGTTTGGTACCTTTGTTGTCTACAGACAACGTACTGCTGACATTCTGATTCCCACTTACTGGCTTTCCAACCTTTTGTACCCCACCTTGCCTTTGTGGACATCTACATGCTACATGGCCCCACTGGTTGCATTTAAAACATTTAACCCTTGGTCCTGGCCATGTACTTGAACTAGTGGCTTCCCCTGCTACTGGCAGACTCAGTTGGGAAGTTATAGGCTGCCGACCATGGGTTCCCTTAGACCACAGAGCAGCGCTGGGTATCCCTTTCCTGTGCAGTGATGCTCTGCTTGCTAGGTATAGGTCTCCCTTCTTCCCCAACTCATCTGGTGTGTTACGTTCTCTATCTGCTAACCAGATTCTCATGTCCTCAGGCAAAGTGCTTAGGGCTTGTTCCCTCACCAAAAGGCCTGCCAGCCCTTCAAAAGTAGTGACCTGAAACCCACTCACCCATCTATGAAAACAAATGCTCAACTCAGCAATATATCCACACACACTTTCATCTGTCTTGCGTCTATGCTCACAAAACTTTTCTCTATAAGCTTCAGGAGTTAACTTAAAATACTCTAACAATTTTAACAGCATTATCATTTAAGCAATCAGTATCAGATAATTTAGAAATAGCAATTACAGCTTTACCATGGAGTAAGGGGGTCAGGAATCATACCCAGACACTTTGGTCAACATTATACTGTTAACATACCCTTTCAAACATATGAATAAAACTATCAAAATTATCACTCTGTAAATTGTGGAAGACATTTACTGACCTTTTTTGCTTATGGGGTTCGGTTATTCCCTTCCTCATTGCCTCCATGACCCTGGCAAAGAGACAGCATCTCCTTTTCATGCTGCCTCTGCCTCTCATTTTAATCAGCTTCCAGACATCTCAGTCTCTCTGCTGCATCTAATTCTGTTTCTCCTGCAGCATTCTCTCTGCTGATTCTATTTCCAAACATTTGGCCTCCAGGTCAAGTCTCTAACTCCAGATGGACTTTTAAAGCCTCTCTGGAAAGGCTGAACTGTCCATTTTCTGAGAACTGTACATCCACATGGCCAGTCTGGTTGTCTTCCTGACCGCTGGTCTGTGATGCAGCCGTGACTAAGGCTGCAATCATTTCTGCTTTAGGTCAGGTTGGCATGCACCAGTCCATCTTGGCATATTGGCACATAGCCAACTGGCTTCTTGTCAGCTTGCCACATTCCTCTACTGACATCCTCGCTTGCGCTCCCTGACTGACTAAGCTAACAAAAAAAAAAATAAAATAAATACAACTATTGTGATGTGAAACTCAATGTTCACCGTGTGGCTGATAGACTACAAACACCTTCTTCAGTGACCACCGTTTACAGGCTACAGGAGTTCAATAGCCACACCACTGAATCCCAATATGTGATGTGATCCCACCACTGCCAGTCAATAAATGAGATGCCCCACCACTGGCTCAGTAATCAAAGAGCCTCAATCCTCACCACGGGGGGGACATATTGGGAGAATGACAGGTACACACACAGTATTTCCAGATGCAACTCGCTGCATCAAGTGCAATTTCCCTTAAGGGCACAGAGAGACCACAGTCTCCCCCCACTGGCACAGCTATAGAGTTGAGATCTCAGCTGAGTGGCCAAGCCAAGACTTCCAGCACTCTCTCGGTCCAACCAGTGCTTGGCTTCCCTGCCCAAGTAACTGACACACATTCTTAGAGATTTGTTTTACACACACACACCTGGGAAAGGTTGGCACAGGTTTACTAGCTATGCCCTTTTCTGCCCTGACTATAAGGTAGTTATTACTGCCACTAGCCAAATATTTATCAGCTACTTTAAGGCCCTTAAAGGGTGCCCAGTCTTACTGTGTTAATGTTACTATCAATACAAATGGTAGTTGGACCAAAATCAAGGCTATTAGGAGTGGTCTACACAATGTCACCGAACTATGCAAGTACTCTCAAAACTTAAATGTGTCTCACAAAGATCAGCCAAAATTAAAGGTTTAAATAGATTTAATAATAAATACTAAAAGAACTAAAATACTCTGTATATATTTATAGTGACAGCACTGTTCGAAGGAGAAATATTTAAAATATTGCAGGACAGTTTCAAATAAAGAAAAAAACATCTAAATTAGGCTTTGCTACATTCATGACTACATACTGAGAGTAGCAAGGCAGCTGTGTGGTGAATGGTTCCAGTTGCTGTCAGGTCAAAGACAGAATACAGCCTCTCTCTGAGACTTCCCAAATTAATATCTCAAACATTACTGCTTGGATAGCATGCAGAATTACATCATTTCTTCTCATCTGACTATCACTGGTAAAACACCCACTGCTGAAAGCAAGCAGTATTTAGCATCTACTTGTGAAAAAACATACACAAGGGCTTTTCTGCAGATGTGTGCAGCTATTGGAAGTCATAAAAAATAAAGCACTTCCACATCTCAAGCCTTGTAATTATTTCTCCTTCAAGACAACATAGAGAGCTCCCTAGTATAGACATCCTGTCTCTTGCTGTCAAAGTAATTTAATTTCAGCTATTTTTCTGAATTTATTCTGTAATCCAGTTTCCACGGTTAAAATATATACATCTAAACAGTTACAATAGTGCAGATACATTACAGTTCTCTTCCAGTTGGGCATTCTGTGGTTACATTTTAAACACTTTGCAAAAACAATTTAAACACACATTTCTGTACCAGCAGTTTAATATACACCCGACATACAATTTTAATACGTTTGTAACACAATTATACGAATCATGCTGATATTCACAAATGACATACAATTATCTACAAAATTCCAGATAGATGGGCTGGCAGTGTCTCTTTGCGTGACAATTCCCCAAAGGAAATATCATCAGGTGAAGATCAGGGGGACCTTTCCCCTTCGTTGAAATCAATGTCCTTTGTCAATGACTCCAAGGGGGGGGGGGGGGGTCTAGGTGCTTCCTTTTCCACAGACAATTCTGAGGAGCCTCTTCCGCTGGACATCTGGGGGAAGACTCAGAAAATAGGGTGAGCCCTTGCTTAGGGACAGGCTGAAGGCTTTCCAAGAGAGGCTGACCATGGATTTCATGAATGGAAGCTCTGATATGTGAGGATTGGGTAGGGTCTGGCTGAGGTGGGACCGGGTCTCTAGGAGTAAAGAATGCCCTCCCTACCACCTGGAAAGACTACAATGCTGAAAGAACCTGTCCCTCTACCCCAGTGGCCAAGACCACCAAAGGAGAGAAGGATGAGGTCATCCCGGATCAGATACTTCCAGAAGGCACTGGCCCAGAGTTGTCGAAGGCCAAGGCCATGGGGAGGGACAGCTCCGAAAAAAGTTGGAGCCGACATCGTCCCCAAGGATTCAAAGCCAATCTCTCAGGTCCGGGACCCGGTCGATTCTGAAAGGAATGGAGCCAAGCTGGTCTGTGACACTGTTGGGGTCTAGGAAAAAGC
Source organism: Protopterus annectens (assembly GCF_019279795.1). Lineage (NCBI taxonomy): Eukaryota > Metazoa > Chordata > Ceratodontiformes > Protopteridae > Protopterus > Protopterus annectens. The sequence continues at coordinate 249,879,335 of NC_056743.1, forward strand.
AAAGTCCACTCGGGAAAGTAAGGCCCTGTGACTCCACAACCAAAGATCAGATCGGAGAAGGAGGCTGTAGTTTGGGGGTCGGAGCTCTTGCCTATCCAACATGGGTCAGAGAAGGCAAGATCCCCAGATGGATCTGGGCTTTGAGGAAACCTATCTAATCCATACATGAGTGGGACAGCCGAAAGAATCTGGAGAATACAGTCGAATGTGTGGACATAGTCGGAACACAGTGGGCTGGACAGTCTGAGAGGGGAAGGGGATTTACTCCGTCCCAGAGTGTGGCTCAGAGATCTGTGATCTTGCCGAACCTGAATAGGAGTCCGCTCAAGAGAGGTGGAGCTGTGGATCTGACCACGTTCCACTGGCTTCAATCAAGTGGTTGGACCGAAGGTCTGAGGATCTGGCAAAGATGACTTGGTCAAAGGAGGCTCCATCAAATCCAAGGGCCCTTTTGGATCCAGAGAGAAACGAGAACCCAATGGATCTGAGGAAGATGGATCTGAGAGAGTCTCCTTCTCTTCTCAGGAGCAGAAGACACGGTCCCCTGAGAAACAGAAAGGTCACGCTTCTTATGTACAAGGATCTGGGATCCAGAAGCCGGGAAAAGACCTTGAAGGATAAGTTTACTTCACCAGTCTGTGAAGGCCCAGGGGTTGAAGGCCGAACCAGATGTCACATATCTTCTCAAAGTGCCCCAGACCAAAGCAATATATACACTCGAGGGCATCAGAATGGGGGATCTTATGGCCACAAGAGGCACAGCTCTTCAAACCAGAGGGCTTTTCTGGCTCGTCAGACATGCTGGCTAGCACTCTCATACACACGCTCCACAGGCAAGCACTACTACTCTAAATAAACTTAAAAATTAACTAAAATAGAACAAAACGGAATAAATGACTCCTGTAATCAAAGACAAAGCATAAAAATAAAGTAAAACAGATGATAGGAGTCAAACACGGCTGAGGCAATCAACTGTCCCTTTGTAGAAATACTCTGTGCATATAAATCCTCTGGAATAAACTGCAGCGTTAAAATCAGAAATAATTTATTAAAAGACAGAACGAGTTAGCGCTTTCACCTTAGATGGCTTCTTCAGACTCAGAATACAAAACTACAAAAACCCTGACAGTTTAAATAGTCAAAAGAGCGGGAAATTCAAATAGTCAAGTAATCAGCAGCAATAATTAGATGTGATAAAATGAAACAACACAATCACTCTCTTAAAGGAAAAAACATGGTAGCAACTAACTGCATAGTTGATTAAGCTCTAATACTGACTACATATACACATAAAGAACTGTATATTTAGCATAAACTTTCAGTTTCTTCATTTTCAAAAAAGGTTTAACAGAGAGCGTAGTATTAAGGCCTGGTGGAATGTCGGATCTAAACCTTAATATCCAAATGTTCTCCCTACTTGCTGTGTGGTTCCTGATATCCCCTCCCCTAGCATTGACATGTACCTGCTCAATAATCTTAAACTTGAATGTGTGGTTGATACCACACTCCATGACATGTCTGGCTAGGGCATTGGTCTTCTGTAACATCCTAATGCCGTAAAGGTGCTCACGTATCCGGTCCTTCAAGCGTCTATTGGTCTTGCCAACATAGAATGACCCACAACGTTGGCAAACGGCCAGATAGACCACATTACAAGTTAAACAGTCACCATTCACTTTAAAATGGTAATTGTATCTGGTAACCGGATGTATGAAATTGTTGGTGGAATCAATAAAATAACAAAAGTTACATGAGCCACAGGGATGGGTGCCATGATGTAAAATGTTGGGAATTGGTTCAGGCTGCCCTTTATCACAGAGTATCCTTTTCAAATTCTTTTTGTTTTTATATCTAAAACATGGTGTATCACCTAAAATCTCCTTAATGTGTGGATCTACCATTAAAACATTCCAGTGAGAGTTGACAACTTCCCTGATGAACCCTACATCATGGGTATAAAATATGGAGAATGCTGTTCTATTGCAGTTCGTATTATCAAATGTGTTCTGTGTTACAATATCTCTGAGCAGAAAAATAAGGGGCTGCTATACTCTCTCTGGATCCAAAAAGACGTACTGTGCCTATGGCTATATCTGAATTGCTATATCCCCGTTCTAGTAACCTTTCACTAAGATCATATAGGTCACGTTCATACCCTGTTAGGCTAGAATTATACCTTGACACCCTCGTGGATTGACCTTTAACTATGCTGCGGAAAACATATTGTGGATGCATACTGCAACGGTGCAATAATGTGTTTCTATGGCATGATTTCCTAAAAAGTCCTGTATTAATAAGTCCACTAGGCAATTTTTCAACAAAAATATCTAAAAAAGAAATTTTGGTATCAGAGACCTCATGAGTGAACTTAAGATATGGCGTAGCCATATTGATCTCATCAATAAATGCATGTAAACGATTAATAGTACCTTTCCATAAAAAGAAAAGGTCATCTACGAAACGTCTGTAGAACAATACACGTTCATTAAAAGCTGGTAATTGGTACATATGATCAAATTCCCATTGAGCCATAAATAGATTGGCGTAGCTGTTGGCACAGGAAGTGCCCATAGCTACGCCATCTATTTGTAAAAAACATTTCCCTTGGAAATAAAAAAGATTATTGTAGAAGACTAATTGTAAAAGGGAAATGAGAAAATCGACTAACATCAGACATGTCAGATTCTCTAATAAGGTAACGATGTATCATATCCATGCCAGCCTGATTGGGGATAACTGAACAAGGATTGTATGTCCATGGTTACAAATATAACATCACTAGTATCTGCCATATCTTTAAGACAATCATATAAATCAATTAAAAACTGTCTAGTGTCTTTTAAAATGTACTTGTTACTTTCAACTACAGGTCGCAGATGCTTTTCTATATAAATCGATAAGGGTTCAGTGATCCGCTCTCTGCCAGCAACAATAGGTCTCAGAGGGGGATCTGACGGATCCTTATGTATCTTCGGTAAACCATTTATCAGGGGATCAAAGGAGTTGGCACATCCAAAAAAGTAAATAAATTAAAATCAATCATTTTACTGTTTAAAAGACCTAATAAAAAGGAATGTACTCTGTGGGAGTAAAACCTAACCAAATCCCTGGATACAAATGTATAAAAACGTGTATTACTTAACGTAGATAGCATCCTGTTGTTATAATCTGAAATGTCCATGATAACAAGCCCCCCACCCTTGTCCGCAGGTCTGATACATATCAAAGGGTCAGTGCTTAACTTCTTTAAAGCCTCATTTTCATTAAAAGTTAAGTTATACTTAACATATCGTTTACAAGGCTTCTCATCTCTCATCCTGTACAAAAAAATTAACTAAAAATACCAGGAGAGAGCTTTTTTTTTTAATAGAAATAGGAAAGAGAGAAACATTAACAAAGAATGAAGGGTTAGGATGGAATATGGGAAGAAATCCTAATGCCAGTGACAACTACTAATACAAAAAGCCTAACAGGAGGGGAGTCTAACAGCAGAAATACAGAAAGGACGGTCAAAGAGCTAGAAAACTACAAGAAAGAAAATTACAAAAAAAAAAAAAAAAAATTACAAAAAAAAAAAAAAAAAACACTTACCTGAAAGGGGCAGCAAACAAGATCTGAGGGTTTGAAAAGGAGTAAGGCATTTTGGGAGTGGGAGGAATTTGAGGCTTGGACTGTATGTAGCTGGAAGAACTGACAAAGTTGGATCAGAGGACTGATCCAAAGACGCAGTCGTGTTGCATAGTGAAATGGACATCACCAGATTCTGTCATTATTTTGTGCCAGGCTTGAGGATACAAAGACAGGTGGGTCCCTGACTGCCCGTAGAGTGCAGCAACTGGGCAACCATTCAAAAGTGCTGAAAAGATCTCTTAGTAAAACAAGTATGAAAACCTTAGTTATACAGTCCACCTCTTCCTCTAGGGTGTCATTCATGAACACTGCCTCGCCCTCTGCCACAGGAAGGTCTATCACCTTTGATGTTGTGCTAGGAACTCTGTGATTCGCAGAACCACATCTTCTTCCATGACTTGGGATTCCTACAGAATGATCTTTGCAGGCTAGAGAAGTGGACTCTCACAGCAGAGTCAGTCTTACCATCCTGTTGACGCCTGGTGAGCGTCTTACTTTAGGTCCAAACAAGGTTGAACCATCATAAGAGATCTTTACAAAGAACAAAGCCTTTTGCAAAGTCAAAGATACATCCAGACATGACATTACATGGTGATGCTAGTGCCTGTTCCTCTGGCTGTGCCATTCCCTGAATTAGAGACTAAGTGCATGGGCACATTCAAGGAGGACTGGAGGGTGGAAAGCTAGGGTCCAAACATCTGCAGGTAATGCCCTAGAGAGGCACTTGATAATTTCTTTGGCCAAGTCTCTCTGGAATCTGTTTAAATGAGCCAAATAATTCAGTGATCTAAGGTCAAAAGTCGCTGATGCACAGGCCCACTTCCCAAATCTATCCTTTGAACCTAAATTCTCTGTAAGGAGGACGAACAAACTTTCTTCTGACAATTCTTTTCTGGTGGTTGCTGCTACCACCATAGCACCTACTGGTGGACCTTACAACAGTGTTTCTTGTCCTTAGGGGCAGTCAAGTTGAAATCTTCTTTTTTGGAGATGGGCTCCAACACATCACAGTTCATTCATGCCCGTTGAGCCATAAGGTCAATAATGGGTGGTACCACCTTGGACTATGTTGGTTCAGAACCAAAAGTTTTGCAGAACACTGACTGATCAGGTGAGGGGTCTGATGACCACCCCTTTCTGCTTCATCAATTCAAAAATATTGGCGAAGGTGACTTTAGATTGGGAGCATGGGGAAGCCAACCCTTCCTCTAAATCAGTATCTACAGTGAAAGACTGAGGAAGACTCAAAGTGCTTCCATCTGAACATCCGTTTTTTGGGAACACTGGGGGGGGGGGGGGTGTAAATGAAAGCTTGCAGTCAAAAGGGGAAACGACAAAGCAGATCTCATAAGTCTATGGGACCGGCTGTCCCTGTCCGACAAGATGAGGAAGAGAAGCAGAAGACTTTGTCTAGGGTATGGGTATAGTCTAGCAGGATGGAGGCACCTTCTCCTTGGAATGTGCCAAGACTGTTACAAAGGCCTTGAAGGCCAAAAGCTGCCACTGGCACAGAGGATACCCTCCGATCCAAGAAAGGAAGGGAACTTGACACAAATGATACCCGGCCCAAAGCCGATCTCAGGTTCGAGCTATCTACAGCTGATGCCCCAAGAGGAACGGCAGCTCCAAGAATCTTGGTTTTGACTCAATCCCTCTTAACTCAGCACCAAAGCTTCTGCTCAGAGTCTCATCTCAATCCGAAACCATCTGTGCTGACGGAGAGAAGGGCAAACAGTCAGTGTCAAATCTGTGAGTAGTTCAGATGCTAAAGAATTAACACCAGACCCACAGTACAAGACGGTATGGATTCCAGCAGTGAAGGGGTATGGACAGCCAGAACTCATTACCTTTCCAGGGCACGGTACTAGAATAAACCCAATCTGGATTTATGTTCTCACAAACTTCATCATCCTACTGACATTCAGTTCTGTGGGAGATGAACAAGTGAACACCACCACCAAAGGAGGTCGGGAGACTACCCTTTCCTAAAGGATAGGGGAGTGTAATCTATGACTTCCTGGTCCTGGTGAGTATCTGGCTTATGGAGAAGGTAATCAGGCTCAAGGAGTTGTAAGATTTGATCTTTGAGCAGTTTCTGGATCCGGACCGAGCAAAGCATACTTAGCTGATGATTTGCTCCTCACTTTCTTCCTCTTATCCTTACTGGACTCTTTACCCTTTTCTTGCCCCTTAAGTTTACGGCAATCTTTCTTGGAAGGGGATGTAGAAGAATTCAGTGGGGTTGCCCATGTGTGCTGGAAGGAGATCCTTTAACACAAGTATGTCCCCCTCTCTTGTGAAGGGCTCTGGCACTAAACGTGGCACAAGACTGACAGTCCACAGACAAATGACCTGAGCCCAAGCAGAATACGCCTTTGGAGTGCTGGTCCTAGGGTGGAAGCTTATGACCACTCTGAACACTTCTCGAATCTGGTGGATTCAGAGATGGCGTGGATAACCTTGAAAAAGTTATGTTAAGTTAAAAATTGAAAGTTATGCCCGAACTACAGTTCTACTCCAACAGCAAAAAGATTACTACAACTAAAACTTTTTTTTTTTTTTTTACACAAATAGAAAACAAAAATAAGCTAGGAAAGGCCAGGGAAGCCTTAACTATACTAACTAATAACTAAAACTATGCCTAACTTTACCTGAAAGAAAGATAAATACAAACAGAGAGAGAAAACTCTCATAAGTTTCATAGGTTGGTACTGGGCTATCTGCCCGAAGGCATATATTAACCCAGCCATGTTGTGCGGTATTCACCACCCCTTTACTAGTTCCCTAGACCCTTGTACTAGCAGCTAGTACCCTTGGCCCCTACCTAGTAGTGCTGTTGGTGTGATCCCCGGTGTGAAATTTCTGTTACCCATCCACTCATCAAGGTTCCTCTTGAAGAGTGATAGTGAGGGACTCTGTCTTATGTAGATCGGGACCCTGTTCCATAGTAAGGGAAGTCTCTGCAAAGGGAATCTATCCCTCCAGCATGTTCTATTCATTGTTGTGTTGAGGTTTATATCCCTAGAGCGTGTAGCTCGAGTAGATTTGGTTTTGCTAAGATGGGGCATGTTCAACAATTCTGGGTTGGACATGGCTCTGTACGTTAGACAGAGATTGCCTCTGAGAAAGCAGTATGCAACAGAGAACAGTCTTAGCTTTTTCAATCGTGCTGCATAGGGCAATTGTTTCAAGGCCAGCAATCCTCTTGGTTAGGTAACCTTTGTGGTCTCTCCACAGCTGCTGGAGATGTCTAGCCAGGTACATTCCAATTGGTGCACTGTACTCAATAATGGGTCTGATGAGGGAAGAGTAGAGGGGCACCATTAAATCCTTAGATCTTGATGCGAACCCTTTCGTGATCAGATGGGTCACATAGGATTTTCTAACCACTTTGGCAACATGATTATCAAAGGAAAGCTGACTATCTACTTGGGTCCCTAGATACCTTATTTCTTCTTCAGATTTCAGGGGATTACCTCCTATGTTGTAGTTTGCGGTTACTCTGTTTTATCCGAAGGGGATTACTACGCATTTTTTTGCATTTAGCTTGAGACCATGGCTTTGACACCATGCATCAGTCTCATTTAGGCCCTTCTGGAGGATCTCCATGTCGGCTGGAGACACTATTATAGCACACAGTTTGCAGTCGTCCACAAACTTAGGTCAGCCACAGCCCTTCCGTGCTTGCCTGTACTTCTGAGAAGTACATGCCAAACAGGAGGGGCCCCAGGACAGAGCCCTGAGGCACACCACTCGTTACTGGTCTGGATTCGGACACAGATCCCACTACTCTTACTTTATGGGATCTGTCTTGCAGCCAGTTTGGATCCATCTTGTGACGCAAGGGTTTATGCCCAGGCTGGTGAACTTATCAATATTACCTGAATGGGTAATGGTGTCAAATGCTTTAGCAAGGTCAAGGTAAGCCGTGTGTACCTCCTTTCCCTTATCTATAGCTTGAGTAACTGTCTCAAAGAAATCCACCAGGTTCAGGAGACATGATCTGCCCTTGACGAAGCCGAACTTTGTAGGGTCCAGTGACTGGAGGTTCCCAATCTCTCCATTTATGAGTTCCATAATGATTCGCTCCATAGCCTTACAGATCAGACTGATCAGGCTTATTGGTTGGTAGTTCCCAGGGTCAGTTGTGGCCCCAGCCTTGTGTAGCGGAACCACCCACCATTGCCGTGCGCCATTCTATGGGCACATATCCTGTGGAGAGGCTGAGACGGACCAGGGTATTAAGATGTGGGGTTAATTCCTTTTGGAGCTCGCTTATGACACAGCCTGAGACACCAACTGGTCCCATGAAGGCAGTATTTTTAGCTTTAGAAAGAGCCTTGTTAACCAACGTATCAGTAATAATTGGACTTGCACAATCCCCTAGAATAGTAATAGGCCCTGTAGGTGGTGAGGGGGAGGGGGGAGAAATTTGCACTGAACCGTCAGCCAAGATGTTGGCAATGTCAGAAGGGTCAGTGTATTTTGTTCCATTTTGTACTAGCTCAGAACAGACCTGAGTGTTGCCATTTAGGTTTTTGACGTAGCCATAGAAGGCCTTATGGTTATCCTTGGCAACTTTCTTTTCAAAATTAGCTTTAGTTGACTTGATGAGGGCCCTCAGTTTCTTACTAATGCTGATCAGGGATGATTTTTCTACTTGAGATTTGGCCTTTTTTTAGTCTCCTCCTTTTATTGTAAAGTTTGCTTATGGCCGGGGTCCACCAAACTGGTTTCTTCTTGCTTGAGGAAGGAGTCTTGGTTTTATTTGGGATAGCACGGTCCATGCAATCCTGAAGATGCATATAGAGTGCCTTGGTGTAGGATTCCGCATCCTGGATATCATTATCCTTCTGCAAGGGAATAGTGAAGCTTTCCACTTCGGATGCAAGTAGTTTGAAGTTTGCTTTGGAAAGGTTTTTGACTATTGTTTCTTTGATTGGGGGAGGTGGAGGAGTAAGGATGTCCAGGGTCATCGAGTTTGTGGTCGGATCTGACCAAGGAGGGGGTGATAACGGGTGTGGTACAATGGGCGCCCATATTTGTGATTAAATCCAATATGTTGTCCCCTCTAGTGGGGGAACATACTAGTTGTTCAAGGGCATTTGAATTTATAAATTCTATGAATCACTGAGCATAGGAGTTGGAACATTGGTAGTTCGCCCAGTCTATACCAGCTTAGTTGAAATCACCCAAGATTATGGTGTTGGGTAGGATCTTTATATTTTCCAATGTCTCAAGGAATGCAGAGTGAGCATCTTGAGACATGGTGGGCAATCTATAACTGGCTACAACTTGAAATGTGTTTTTTCCTGCTGATAGTTGCACATGGATGATCTCTGGAGCATCATGTTGCCCTACTAACCTGGAGATATGGGTATCCTTGATGAATATGGATACACCTCCGCCCTTTGTACTGCGATCCGGTAACTGAGGCCGGAAGGTATGATATGAATTGTAACCTGGCAGTGCTGGGGTGCTCTCTTGAGCCTTGAACCAGGTTTCTGTCACTGCACAAACATTGGTTCTCTCCATGCTGAGGAGAGCCTCGAGTGTGTGCATTTTGAGGTTGAGACTTCTGGTGTTGAGTAGCATTACCCTTAATTTTTGGTTACCTGTGCTGGTTACAGTGGTTGGTTTGTCCTTTGAGCCTTGCCTAAAAAAGGCACTATGGGGACGGCAAGAGCCTTGGCCAGTATTAGAAAACCTAGGGGTGACAGGTGCAACCCATCTCTGGCAAAACAACGAGACTTGTCAAGACACTGGATCCCCTTAGAATGACACCAGAAGCTTAGCCAATTGTTGAAATGGATCATTTTGTCTTTGTATTGTGGTATCATTCTAGGTGAAGGTAGCATGGTAAGAGGGGAGTAGCTTTAATCCAAAGGACACAGCAAGGTGAGTTGAAAGTTCTTTCACATCTGTTGTCTTCAAGTGGCAAACGAAAACTGAGAAATTAAGGTGGGGGATCTAGATAATAAAAGGCAGAGGAGAAGTCAGAGCTCTGGATCCAAAGAAGCTTCAAAGATGGTGCCGAGGTCAGATCAGACAACCCATATGTTTGAAACAGACAAAAACAGACAACATTGGATCCGTTTGTTCCACAGTACCTTTTCTATGCTGGAGTTTTCTGAATCATCTTTTTGACATCAACATCATCAGAAAATGCAGCAAAGCCCATTTGCTACTCAAATTTACCTGCGAATCCCAGCCAAAGTACTTAGTATTCTGTCTGGCAGTTAGTGCAGAGGACTAAAGCTATGACCCATTAAACTATGTCCCTCTGGTACAGGTTTGACTCAGTGTCTTCATTTGTGTGCTGTGTCACGCTGAGCAAGTCAGTTAATCAGACAGTGCTTCAGGGGAACTGGGAACTTGAGCAAGGCTCTTCAATGGTATCCCGGGACTGCATGTCTAGCAACTACTTAAGAACCTATGAACCTGTATAAAAAGAAGTTATGTCCTTACCATAACGTTCCATGTGGAGTGTTCATCTCTCCTTTGTTCTTGCACATGGCTTCGGAGCCAATCCTCAGCTCAGAGTCGGCTGCATCGCAAAGCTCTGAATCTCAGAGAAGCTTGAGACCAGCCCATATCCCACAATCCTCCCTGCCATTACTCAGATCTACTTTGCAAACGAACCAGACCATAAAATCCAACACCTCCGGTGCAAGAACTATACACTCCCTCAGACATTCAGAGACACTCTCTCACCATAGCAATAACTAAGGGTAGAAAGATATACCCCATGATACACAGGACCATATACCCCGGAAGGGGATAAGACAAGTCGATCAGAATCTAATCCTACCAGTTCTTGCAAAACACATGGGGAGGGGAAGGGAGGGAATGTAAGAACAAAGGCGAGATGAACACTCCACATGGAACGTTATGGTAAGGACATAACTTCTTTATGTGAGAGTGTTCAATCTCGCAGTTTGTTCTTACACAGGGGTAGCGTCCCTAGCTCCGTCACCCCGAGTGACTTATGGAAGAACGTTCCTAAGCACAGTGGAACCAAATGATGTCCTGTCTTTGGAGAATTTGTCCACTCTATAATGAGTGATGAAAGTATGTGGCTTAGACCACGTCGCTGCTGCACAAATAGTGTCCAAAGGCAAGCGAGCTGCATGAGCTATGGAAGTGGAGACGGATCTGGTAGAATGGGCCTTAGGTTTGGTGGGTAAGGACTGATTTGATTTAGAGTATACAAAGGCTATACAATCAGCAAGCCATTTAGATAGTGTACTTTTAGTAATTGCCATGCCCTTTTTATTGTCTGCAAACGCGACGAAGAGCTGATCTGTTTTCCTGTAAGCTTTGGTCCTATCCAAATAAAATCTTAATTGCCTGTGAACATCCAACTTGTGCAGCATATACTCCAATTTGTTAGTATGGTTCTTGAAAAAGGTAGGGAGTTCTATAGACTGGTTAATATTCGTAACTGAACATACCTTTGGAAGGAAAGATGGATTTGTATGCAAAGAGACTATCTGGATGGAATATCAAGTAAGGTGGTCTGACCGATAATGCTTACAACTCTGACACTCTACGAGCTGAGGTCACAGTGACAAGGAACAGCATCTTCCACGATAAGAACTTTGAGGCAGGACGAAGCAGGTTCAAAGGGTGACAACATGAGTTGCGACAGTAACAAGTTCAAGCTCCATGGAAAGAAAGGTTTTCTGACGGGCGGTCTAAGATGGAAGGTTCCTTTCATAAAGGCCTTACAAAGTCTGTGAGACATAATGGGAGAACCTTCCTCACCAATATGGAAGTTTGATATGGCCGCCAACTGTACTCTTAGTGTGGAAGTAGAAGCTCCTTTGGGAAAGAGGATAGATAAGAATTCCAACACTTTATGTAGAGGAGCTACCAAGGGGTCTAAGTGTTGGCTAGACGGCCAGTACACAAAGCGTTTCCACTTACACCTGTAGAGTTTAGTAGTGGAAGCTTTATGAGAAGCAACCAGAATGTGTTGAACTGCCGGGGAGAGTAGATCAGACCTGGCTAGGCAGGGAAGCGGAGCAGCCAAGCTGCTAGTTTGTGGGACTGAAGAGAAGGGTGAGGAACTCCCGACGAATGGGTCAGTAGATCTGGTACTGGGTCCAGAATCCACAGTTCCTCTATTTGATAGGCTCGAAGAAAGGGGAACCATATCTGCTGAGGCCAGAATGGGGCTATGAGTATTTTTGTCCTTTCCAGGTTCCTGGCTTTCTGTAGAAACCTGGGAATCAAGGGAGTAGGTGGAAATGCGTATAGGAGACCCGGGGGCCAATCGTGTATCAGTGCGTCCGTGGGGACATCCCCCGGAGGGGGTAGAAGGGCAAAGTAGCTTCTGCATTTTGCATTCAATGGGGAAGCAAACAGATCGCAGCAAAGCTGGCCCCATTTGCGGAAGATCTTTTCCGCCGTCTGTGGATTGAGGGATTACTCGTGAGGTAACAGGATGGCTCTGCTCAACCTGTCCGCAATGACGTTGGATGACCCCGGGACGTGCATTGCTATCCGAAAGCGACCCGTGGACTCTGCCCATTGCCAAATTCTCATGGCCTCTCTGCATAATGGGTAAGACCTGGTTCCCCCTTGCTTGTTTATGTAGAAGACTACAGACATGTTGTCCGTCTGAACTGCTACTGTTCCTAGAGGTAAGAGGGCTTGGTAGTGCTGCAACGCCAGGAAAACCATCCTCAGCTCCAGAACATTTATGTGTAGAGTGTACTCCATGTTGGACCATTCCCCTTGGACTGTTCTTCCCTGAAAAATGCCCCCCCCAACCCTATCAGGGAAGAGTCCGTGGTTATTGTGGCCGGTGGACTGGGTAGAACAAACGGACGACCCATAGTGAGGTTCTGATTGCACACCCACCATGAGAGGTCCCATTTGCAAGAGTCTGTTATCAGAATCTCGTGCGCTAGGGGTAAGTGTTGGAAGGAACACTGCGTGAAGAGCAGCCATTGTAGGATCCTCATGTGTAATCTTCTCATAGGAACTGCGATTAGTGACACTGCCATTAGCCCCAAAACTTTCAACACCAGTTTGGCCGGGGCTTTCTTACTCTCTAGTAGAAGAACCACCTGCTGTTTGAGGGTTGACGCCCTTATTGGAGAGAGCTTTAGCAGTGTTGATTGTGCATCTAGGTCTGCTCCGATGAATGAAATACGCTGTGAGGGCAATAAGCAAGACTTTTCGAAGTTTATCGAAATCCCTAGGTGGGAACAAAGGTGGACTATGTAGTCTCTGGCTTGCAAGAGGCGACGCTCGGTGGTGGCGGTGAGGAGCCAGTCGTCCAGATAGGGAAACACCTGGAATCCTTGTCGTCTCAAGTGAGACGCAACTACTGCCATGCATTTGGTGAATACCCTGGGGGCTGAGGCGAGTCCAAAGGGCAGAGCTCGAAACTGAAAGTGACTGGCTCCCAGCCGGAAGCGCAGGTGATCTCTGGACGGTCTGGCCATTTTGATGTGGTAGTATGCGTCTTTGAGATCTATAGAGCACATCCAATCATCCTTCTGTAAGAATGGAAGGATAGATTGAAGCATGACCATCCGGAACTTTTCCTTCTTCACGAAGGTGTTGAGATTGCTGAGATCTAAGATCGGTCTCCAGTCCCCTGTCTTTTTTGGAACTAAAAAGAACCTTGAGTAAGTTCCGGATCCTCTTTGGTCCGCCAGGACTGGTTGGATGACTCAGTTTTCGAGCAGCTCTGAAATTTCTACAGCTGCTGGGCTTCGCAGACGGGGTGGCACATCTGGAAACCTTCTTTGTAGAGGTGGACTTGATGTGAAGGGGATTTTGTATCCTCTGGTTATAATGTTTTTTACCCAGGAATCCGAAGTAATATTTAGCCAGGCCAGTAGGTATAAAGCCAAGCGACCCCAGACAGCCTCCAGAGCAGGACAGCCGGGCCTCCCTTCAGGAGTGCTGGAAAGGCTTCCCAGGGACGGAATCCTTGTCGCTTTGGTTATGCGGACCCCCTCTGCCTCTGGGGCGGCGTCTTCCATTTCTACCCCCCCCTCTGCCTCTGGAGGGGGTATCACTGTGTGGCTTGGAAAGATCCCCGATTCTTACGGAACCACATTTTCCCACCTCGTTGCCCTTTGGGGTACGGTCTAGTAGGAACGGAAAAACGGACCCCGACAGCAGACAGGGTCTTTCCCTCTTGCTCACACCGAGTCAGAGTCTCCTTAACCTTGGGCCCGAAGAGTGTGGCACCATCAAGGGGCATTGGCAAAGGAAGACTTGAAGGCTTCCGCAAAGGAGCACAGCCACATCCATGATTGTCTTCGAAGAGCAATCGCTGAAGTTGCAGCTCTACTCGATCCTTTGGCTGCATACGAGATGAGCCTCATGGATGAGTTTACTATGGAGGTAAGGGTGTTAAGTTGTGCTGTTACCTTATCTGAAACAGCAGCATGTGCTGTTACCTTATCTGAAACAGCAGCATCTGTGTTACCCAGGAGGGTATCTGTCAGCTCCTTGATGAGATCCCTCTGCAGACATGTGAAATGAGTCAAATAGTTTAGCGAACACATGGAAAAAGTCGCTGAACTAAAAACGCGCTTCCCATATCTGTCCATAGTCCTAGAGTCCTTATTAGGAGGATGAACAGATGAGGAAAACTCCGACATATCCTTTTTCGTGGCTGCCGCCACCACCATAGCGTCGACCGGAACTCCCTTGGTGAGATAAGTTTTAGCTTGGGGGGCGGTGATAAACTTGTTTGGTTTCCTAGGGACTGGTTCCACTGTCAGGTGCCTCCCATACCCTTCGCGCAATCCATTCCATTAATTCATCGAAGGGCGGAGTCACCCAGGAGGTAGAAGGTTGAGACTCAAAAGCCTTCAGCAGCACCGACTCGTCCTCAGTGGGGGCTAGGGATTGCCAATCACCCCTTTGTTTTAAAATCTCCAGGATGTCTGCAAATGACACATCCTCAGAGGGTGATTTGGGGGACCCCTCTGCCTCATCCAAGTCGGTGTCAGACATTAGAGATTCCTGTGGGGAATCTATGTGCCTCCTCTTGCACAACCGTTTCCTCGGGACCTCATCAGAGGGGGCTTCTGGTGAGGCCTCCAAGGAACAGGAAGAACCCTCTGGGGGTGGCTGAGGCAATGGGGCTCTACGCTTTGGATGGGTCGTGGGAGCAGAAACAGAAAGCGTCCCTTTTGGGGAAGGAGAAGATTCCCCTGATGAAGTGGTTGTCTGTGCAGACAATACTTTGCTCATAAGGTCAAAGGCCCCCGAACCCCGGGCCGAGGACTCCCCCGGTTCAGAAGAACACGGGAGCATCCCAGATCCAGGTGCCGTGGGCTCCGACCCAAAGGACGGAGCCGAGCCAGTCTGCGCAGAGGCCCCGACAGGGAGAGTCGGTATGACTCTCGGTCCTGGAACCGAGAAGAGACAGTTGGCTCCGCGACTCCCCTACTGGTTCAGAAGGAGTCGAAGTCAATGGTGTCGATCGTGCAATGGACGGTTTCAGCACATAGGGCTCCACTATCACATCAGGTCATTCTCTCCCGGCTCCGAAATCTGGATGGGTCTCGAAGGAGGACCCGTTGGAGATATGGGGAGGCCTTCTAGTTTCGACACCAATTGGGAAGAAACTGCAATCAACTTGGAAAGGGCCGTATTTTCCATGAGTTTCTGCATGACACGATCCACATCCGTCTCAGATAACGGTCTGGAAGAACGGGTCGAAGGAGCCGACGATGGCACCGACCGAAGAATGGACGATGGTGGCAGCTCCGACACCGGTTACAAGATCTGGGCCTCAGGGAAAGATAAACGTTCAACAATCGGCCCCCGAGGTCTGTGGAACCGGCGAACGAACCCTAGAAGATGAACTCTGAGCCGATGACATGGGCTCCGACATCTTCGACCCCTTTGAGGATTTAGAAGCCTGATCCGACTTGTCCAAAGCCTCTTGAAAGGTAGGCTTAAGTAATCCTCTGTCTATAAGCTTCCTGCGTCTATCTGTCATGACCCTCCCGCTAAAAGAATGACAAACACAACAATCCTCTTGAAGGTGGAGAGGACCAAGACAGTAAACGCAGGAAGCGTGATTGTCAGTAATGGACATTTTTTGCCCACACTGCCATCTCTTAAAGCCGGATTTAGCTTTTTTCCGACATGACTAAATATAACAAACACTTCACTAGGCAGATATAAGAGAAAAACTACTATTAATATATATATATATATATATATATATATATATATATATATATATATATATATATATATATATATATATATATGTCTAGAAAAATCTTATATAAGTATACATAGACACTTCACAAACCACACCCAGAGAAAAGAGGGGTTTAGGCCACAAAAAGGTGCCTGAAGAATAAAAGGGGATATATATGATAACACACACACACAGCACTTCTATATACTACTTAAGAAATATAAACTTATTTCAGCAAAAAAATAAGCAGCTTATCTGTAAACTGTAACCAAATATCAAGCTTTTTTCTGGTCCGAGCTCTCCTTGATCCGATCTGTTGCAGCGGCAAACTTGATCTGAGTAATGGCAGGGAGGATTGTGGGATATGGGCTGGTCTCGAGCTTCTCTGAGATTCAGAGCTTTGCGATGCAGCCGAGTCGGAGCAGAGGATCGGCTCCGAACCAGTGTGTACGAACAAACGGCGAGATTGAACACTCTCACATCAGTAGTTAAGAATTAATAGAAAAAGGATAAATGACGCTGCAGAGCTCCTGAAAGTGTTACCACATATATTTATCAATGCCTTGCAGGTCAAAGTCTTTTAAGATATAAACCTATTAATTACTAAAACACACAAAATTTTATCTGATATGAAAAAATGATTTAGAAAAAAAAAAAATGCAAAATCTGAAAGCCTGTTTATTCTTCAGTACGATTGGGAAAAGGCTTTTGGCATTTCTACTAGATTACACCTATGCCATTCCATACTCCAGTAAGAGTCAAAACACTGTTTAATGAAGAAATTAATATTAAAAAATGAAGGAACTGCTGCCACTCAACTGTAGATGGAAAAGCACCTCAATAGAAGAAATAAGCTACAATACCAAATGAGCACTATTTCATGCTGATGGCAGTTTCAGTTATCTTAAGATGAAAAACCTGCATGGTGATCTTCATTGACTCAGCTGGATTTTTATGTCACGATTTATACAATTAACTCTCAGAAATCCAAAAATAAATCAGAAAACTGTTCAAAATGAAGGTCACAAGGAGTGACAGTGAGAACTACAGCAAAATATAGTGTCAATAAAAAGGTGTAAAATATACTTATATATTTAGGAGAATCATTAAAATATATAAACTTTCTTTCACCAAGATTCTCCTTACCTGCTGACCCCATGCGGACTTCAAGGCTTGAAATCTTTCCACATTACCACTATTAAATGCATACAGTGTATCAATTAACCACTGCTTATCGGTAGTCCGTAATGATTCCAACACTGGGTGCATAAGCTGCAGAAACAAAAGTTACAAATCATTAACACGAAAAGCAAGGAGCAGAGGAATATGTACAATTTTAATTTCAATTTTGCCCGTAATAATCACATTTTTCACAGTACATTTCTTTATCAAACAGGTAACTTTGAGACATGAATTACTTTTAACCAGGTATGCCCATGTCAATTTCTATACGTGAACTTGGTATCATACATTAATTTATATTTTACGAAGTTTTGTCCCATGACTCCTAGGAAAATTAAAACTCCAAATTCAACCTTATTAAAGGGGTAATACATGAAAATTATGTACTTACAGTAATCACAGACCCTTGCTAACCCTTTGTTCTTCTCATAGTTGGTTTATCTGCCTCAAGGAGTATATGCGCTATTAATTTCTCTTCACCAAAGGTTCACCGGTGCCCAAGCTCTCTCAATCT
>NC_056743.1:249897353-249935910 GCF_019279795.1 Protopterus annectens
CTTTTTGCTTGGTGAAAGTATGTACAGAACTCCAGGTAGCAGCTTCTAGGATGTCCCTGGTAGGGACGCCTCTGAGAAAGGCTGTAGAGGTAAGATGCAGCACTGGAGGAGTGAGGTCTGATCCCCTGGTGGATAGGTTTTCCATGGTGCTTATAGCAGAAATGAATGCAATGGCTTATCCATTTAGAAATGGTTTGCTTTGAAATAGCCTTCCCCTATGCCCTTGCAGCAAATGCCACCAGCAGTTGTTCAGATTTTCTTTTTGAATGCCTTTTCCACATGAAATGGAAGATGATGCAATCAGGGGCAGAAAGGAGACAGAAGAATTATACACTTCGACCAAAGGAAATGTTAGAAAAATGCAGAATGTACAAGACTGAAAGGCAAAGACCATCTAAGATCAGAAACTGAAATTTACACCACAGTAACAGTGTGACTGGCACAAATGTCCATGAAAGATAAAACACGGATTTTAAATTAGGATGATGCCAACTTGTAAGTGGATTAGGCCCAGAGACTGCCATCTACCTACTGCAGTACAACAAAGCAGTGGGAGAGGCAAGTAATAAACTTTTTTTTTGTTAATCTCAGTATATAAACCTGCAGGGTATTCATCATATCTAATGCATTATCTAACTCATTCTCCCACAACCACCAACCTCTGAGACCATCTTTAAAGCACTGTGCTATCCATTTAGAAATGGTTTGCTTTGAAATGGCCTTCCCCTCTGCCCCTGCAGCAAAGCCAACTAGCAGCTGTTCAGATTTTCTGAGGCTTAGTCCTGTAAGTTGTCTGTGCACGTCCAAAGAGTGCAGAATTCGTTCTCCTTTGTTTTGTGGATTAGAAAAAAGGTAGGCAAATGAATGGACGGATTTAGAGCCACACTAGACACCACCTTGGGGATAAAGGAAGGATTGTTCCTGAGGGAAACCCTGTTTATATAGAAGATAATGAAGAGCTCCACTGCCATGAGGGCCTGTAATGCAGACACACTTGCGCTGTTTGGAATATCAGTAGTCGGATGGCTTACTAAAGCCATTTCTGGAGAGTTAAACAGAGTACCAAAATAATTTGCTGTGAAAATATACAGACTACTAATAGTTCGGGAGTTGAATAAGGCACAAAACCGACAGCGAGGGACGTCGTGGTCTGGGCATAAGCAAGGAATGCAGTACGAATTAAATTTTTTAGGAGGTATTTGCTTTTCACAGGCAAGACAATTGTTAACTTTTATTGACATCGGTTAAGAGCAAAAAAAAAAATCCCCAATGTGGTACTTAGCTTTTTTCTAAGACTTCGGCTCTGAAACTTGAAAACGAAAATTTCAGGAGTCGGCCGACCGGCACTTGCAAACTGCTTCTACTTCGGGCACCGCACGGCAAGAAAGACTGATGTAATGGTGTTGGCTGCATGATTTATACCCCTGATGACCTGACGTCATGGAAGAAGGGACAGCATCTGACGCAGGAATCCAATACTCTGGTACTCAGGCCGGATGAGGGCTACCTGCAGGCAGATAACCCAAATGTAATGACTGCAATAGTGAAACACGAAGAACATCCTTGCAAGGGTAGACAACTACAACCAGAGCTCATTAGGACTGAACATTATGTACAGGAACAGCTTAAGGTCTAGCAGAGTGATGGACGTTTTATATAAAGGTGATTAAATACATTTATAAAGAAAAAAGAACAAGGGCACAATTGCTTAAGGGCTTGGGAAAATAATCAGATGGCCAAAAATGATTTAAATGCCAGTAAAATACATCCAGATGAAATGTTTGATAAGAGATCTTGAAACAATTTCAAAAGACCTTTGAACAAGAGCAGGAAAATCAACGTATGACACTTTTTTAAAGCATGCCTTTATACTGAAGCACTTTTATGCTGTCAGAATGATCCTAAAATATCCTCAACATCCTGTTACTACTGGCTGAGAAAAAAAAACTCAAAGAAATGAAACTCAGTACATGACAGACAAGGCTTCCATAAATTAAGACATCCATCTTTTCAGGAAGCATGTGTCAATATAATCCCCCTAAAACTATTCAATGCATTTGGGCTTCTAATCATAACTGTAAGCTGCGATCTGAGCCAGAGCTTAAAGCTCTATGAAAGTAACCTTTCACAATATAACTTCTGATAGGTCTGTGTGGAAAATCAAGCTTAAGTGAACTTCCTTCTGCCATATATCAGCCAAGTGCTGTTATCTGTGCGGTTTGCAGTCATGGTACAAAAATCTGAATTCTGTTCTACTGGTACTAAAAATGAGCTCATTAAAAGAGAATGTTTATTGATTCTCTCCTTCTTTCCAACAATAATGGTACACTCTTTCTTCATACCCTGTACCTCTGGCATTTCAAAGGGTGACAAAGGTAGGTTTGTTTCTAAGATGTTTCACAAACCTTCTACTAACAGTAATCAAGATGCTTGTAGGACACATCCTTGGTAAATTAAAAAGACAGTAGTAAAGAAATAGGCCATTTCAGGTTCAGAGAGGGGTTTTGCAGAGAATTTACCTCCAGACTGCTCCCTGTATTACTAATGAACATGGGCAGCTCCTAAGTGCTTTTCCCATTTATGGGTCCTCTCAAATTATCTATGGTGTGATCCCAGCTATTGTCATTAAGGGGGAATATATAGTTATTGAACTTGGGATGGGCAAAGCCAATATAACACCAAATGGGATAGGTTAATTCCAGCACCAGAAGGAAAATTAGCTTACCTTAAAATGGCGGGATAGCAGCTAGAAAAGAATTTCCCTATGTGAGAGAGAGGGGCAGTAGAGAGACAAAGGTAGGGGCAGGAGAGGGTGAAGAAGGTGGGATCAATTAATTTGAGCAACAAAAGATTTTTCCTATAACAAAACTCAGATAATGAAAATGGGTTTTCATTTCTAACTGCAAACAGAGCAAGGACCTAAACTGTATATCCACAAGTTACATTTGGTCTTTCTGTTAAAACATTTGTCTATCAACAACCATGCCTTTTTATTTAAACTAGATAGTACTTTTAACTACTCACTCACTCACTAATATTTGAAAAGAATTGAGAGTTGGAAATGAGAACTCGGTTATACAGTAAGGTCACTAAGAACACTAACAGCAGCAGCACAAAAGGCCTTATCAAATTTACAGAAAGATAAAGTGTGAAGCATTTTGTAAACCAGTATCTGTGGTTATATAATAGACCTCTGACATTCCCTTGACATGAGAAAAGACATTAAGGCATTTGAGGAAATGGTACTGCTTATGGCTGATGTTAAAGACCTGTGTACTACAATTCCACACTAACATGATTAGAGATGTTTAGAAATTATTTAACCATAAAGACTGCCTTTTCAAATGCTAAGATTAACATGGTCTATAACATTGTTAATTTGAAAAAAAAAAAAAAAACACTGTGTGTGGTGTGTGTGCGTGTGTGTGTGTGTGTGTATGTGTGTGTATGTATATATATATATATATATATATATATATATATATATATATATATATATATAAATTTACACACACACACCTTCAGATTTAATTTACTATATAGACATGCACACCTTCAGATATGATTATTTACTATATACATACACACAACTTCGGATTTGATTATTTTCCCCAGGTACATGTGGCCATAAGGACAGCAAGAGGTCCAATTTTATGTCAGTACTTCACTTTGGACTTTTTTTTTAATGTTTGACAACTTAGTTTCAGCAGGAACAAGCTGAGGCCATACGGGCAACAGTATCTCCAAGTTTATGCCAACGCTAAAGGAAATTTGGATTAAACTCGGTATACAAGCAATCCTTATGTTTTTACACATTTTAGTAACTACGTGCTTAAGTTATGACCTGTTCGGCAGAAATATTAGAAATTTTTTTGATTACCTAAAAAACACAGACTGTTTTTTCAAGCTTCTATACCATCAGATAAGAACACAGAATTTTTATATAGAATACATATAGAACTTGTAAGGGGTTTGACATTTCAGAGGGTGATAAATGAAGACAGGTTTGTTTCTAGGATATTCTACAAAGCTATTACATACATGTATAGATACATATATAGATAGGTTCATAGGTAGATACTAGGCTATCTGCCCAAAAGCATTTATAAGCCTAGCCAGAATGTGTTGGCTTTCGCTGCCCCCTCAGATTAGTTCCCTGTGCCTCTGTCCAGCACAGCCACTGAAGTGATCCCTGGGGTAAACTTCCCGTTTCCCATCCACTCGTCAAGGTTTCTCTTGAAGAGAGCTAACGAAGATTTCTACCTAATGTAGACTGGAATCTTGTTCCAAAGCATGGGAAGCCTCTGGGACATGAATCTATCCCTCCAGCATGTCCTATTTATTGTTGTGGTGAGGTTTAGATCCCTAGAGAGCATGTGGCTCGAGTGGATAAGGTTTTCTTTAGGTGGGGCATGTCCATCAATTCTGGATTGGACATGGCCTTGTATGTCAGGCAGAGATCACCTCTGAGCAGGCGGTATGCAACAGAGTACAGCTGGAGTTTCTTCAGTCAAGCTGCATAGGACATCTGTTTGAGGCCAGTGATCCTCTTGGTGAGGTACTTCTGTGGCCTTTCCAGCTGTTGCAGGTGTCCTGTAAGGTACATCCCAAATGGGGTGTTGTGCTCTATGAGGGGTCTGATGAGTGATGAGTAGAGGGGCACAATGACCTCTTTTGATCTGGATGCGAACCCTTTTGTGATTAAGTGGGCCACATAGAAGGATTTTCTAACCACTTTGGCAATGTGATTATCAAAGGAGAGATTACTATCTACTTGGGTCCCCAGATCCCTTATTACGTTTTCCGTACTTAGGGGACTACCACCTATGTGGTAGTTTGTAGGTACTTTGTTTTTTCCAAAGGGAACAACTATGCACTTTTTGGCATTTAGCTTGAGGCCATGATTTTGACACCAGGTATCCTTCTCAGTGAGACCCTTTTGGAGTATGTCTGTCAGCCGGTGAGTCAATTATAGCCTGTAGTTTGCAGTCTGCGAACTTGGTCAGCGCTAGTCCTCCTGTGCTTGTCTGTACCTCTGAAAATTATATGCCGAACAGGAGGGGTCGTAGGACTGAGCCCTGGGGAACGCCATTTGTAACCAGTTTAGAGTCAGACCTAGCTCCCGCAACTCTCACCATGTGGGTTCTGTCAGTGAGCCAGTTGGCAACCCATCTTGCGACATAGGCTGGTGAGCTTGTCTATAATGCCAGAATGGGGAATGGTGTCGAAGGCCTTTGCGAGGTCTAGGTAGGCTGTGTGTACCACCTTTCCCTCGTCTATAGCCTTGGTAACTGTCTCAAAGAAGTCCACCAGGTTTAGGAGGCATGATCTGCCCTTAAAGCCTAACTGGGTAGGGTCCAGTGTTTGGAAGTTCACAATGTCTCTGTTAATGAGTTCCATAATGATGCGCTCCACAGCCTTGCAGACCAAGCTAGTCAGGCTTATAAGGCGATAGTTCCCAGGGTCTGTAGTGGCTCCACCTTTGTGGAGCAGAATAACAGTTGCTGTGCACCACTCTATGGGTATATAGCCTGTGGAGCAGAATAACCATTGCTGTGCACCACTCTATGGGTATATAGCCTGTGGAGAGGCTGAGTTTGAACAGTGTGTTTAGGTGAGGGGTTAATTAGTCTGAGCTTGTGTAGGACGCAGCCTGGGACACCGTCTGGTCCCATTGATGTTGTGTTGTTGGCTTTAGAGGGCTATTTTAACCTGAGTGTCTGTGATTTCAGGTGCTTTACATTCTTCTGGTATGGTTATGGGCCCTTTTGGGGGTGAGAGGGGGGTGAAGTTTGCACTGAACCTGTCTGCCAGGATGTTGGCAATATCGGTTGGTTCAGTGTATTTTGTTCCATTCTGCACCAACTCCGAGCAGATCTTAGATTCTTGACATAGCTAAAGAATGCCTTGTGGTTATCTTTGGAGTCCTTGGCAAGTTTTCTTTCAAAGCTCGCCTTGGATGATTTTATGAGGGATCATAGTTTCTTGCCGATACTGATCAGGGATGTCTTCCCTTCTAGGAATTTTACTCTTTTCTGTACTAGTTTCCTCCTTCTATTGTATAGCTTGTTTATGGCAGGGGTCCACCAGACTGGTTTCCTTTTCTTGGAGAAGTGAGTCTTTGTTTTGCTTGGGATAGCACAATCCATGCATTCTTGTAGGTGCCCGCAGAATGCAATAGCAAAGGATTTTGCAGCTTGGACGGCATTATCCTTTAGCATGGGGGCTTTGAAACTTTCCACCTCCGTCTTAAGTAACGTGAAGTTTGCTTTTGAAAAGTTTTTCAGCATGGTTTCCTTGTCTGGGGGTGGGGGCGGAATGTGGATATCCAAAGTGATTTGTTTATGGTCAGAACTAACCAGCAAGGGGTTGACCTCCGGTGTGGAACAGCGGTCGCCCATGTTGGTGATGACCATGTCCAATATGTTGGCACCTCTGGTGGGAGTGTTGACCAGTTGTTACAGTGCGTTTGAGTTTATAAATTCTAGGAAATGTTGAGCAAGGGAGTTAGTACTTGAGTAGTTCTCCCAGTTAATGTTTGGGTAGTTGAAATCACTCAACATTGGGGTGTTTGGTAGGACCTTTATGTTACCCAGTGTTTCCAGAAATGCAGAATGGGTGTCCTAGACATGGTGGGTGATCTGTGGCAAGCTAACAAGACAAAGTTCTAGTGCAAAGCACCACAAAAACCAACTGGTAATAGGTAATAAAATCCACGAACTTCAGGCTCCTTCTTTACTTTGATCTGTGGCAAGCTACAATTTGAATTACAGATTTGCCCATTGTTAGTTGCATGTGGATAATCTCTGAAGCACTGTGTTGTGCCACTAACCTGGAGGTGTGGGTATCCTTGATGAATATGGATACTCCCTCGCCTTTTGTATTTCGGTCCGGGTTCTGTGGCCGAAATGTATGGTACGAGTTGTAGCCTGGTAGTGCTTGCTGGGGTGCTCTCTGGAGCCTTAAACTAGGTTTCTGTTACTGCACATATATCGATTTTCTCCATACTGAGGAGTGCCTCGAGTGCGTGCATTTTGAGGTTTAGACTTCTGGCATTGAGTAATATTACCCTCAGATCTTTGTTATTTGTGCTATTTACAGCTGTGGGTTTGTCTTTTGAGTCAGGCACTATGGGGGTGGCAAGAGCCTTGGCCAGTATTCGAAAGCCTAAGGGTGACAGGTGCAAGCCGTCATTAACGTTGTAGTGTGGCTTGTTAAGCATGTCATCCCAAGCAGACAGACACTGGATCCCCTTTGAATGACACCAAAAACTTAGCCAATTGTTGAAACTGATCATTTTTTCTTTATACCGCGGTATCATTCCTGGTGAGGGCAGGATGCTACTCAGGGTCAGGGTCATACCGGTCTGGGCTATGTGATCAGAGAGCTCTTCCATGTCTCTTCATGTAGTCCAGGGAGGTATGGCTCAGGTCATTCACACCAACATGGACAATGAGAGAGTCATATTTGTACTTGTTCTGGAGTGACCCGAGTGCTTGTGTTATGTGGCGGATCCAGGCACCAGACAGGCAGCTAAAAGTAACCTTCTCCTTATTCAGCCTAGTGAGTGGGACATCAGTGTGCCTGACTATAGAGTCACCTATTACTAGTATGTTTGGTATGTTATTTTGCCTTCAGGGCTGTGATTGTGTGGCACATTGGTTTTGTGAAGTATGTGTTTCATGGTTTGTGTTGGGGGGGGGGGGTGGAGGCTGTTTGGATGTCTGCTTTGGAGGACTCTGTTTCTTTTGCAGATTTTTATTTAGAGCCTCCGAGTAGGTTTTCGTGTATTTACGTGTTTTTTTTTTTTTTTTTTTGCCGTTGCTGGTTTAATGGGTCTATGTGAGACTGGTGGGTGTGATGCCAGTATTTCCCTTCTCCTTTTGACTGTCTGATCCAGTCTTGGGTTGAAAGAGCTTAGCCTCCAGTTTGGCTGTATAATTGCATCTCTCGTATGTATTAGTGTTTGGTGGTAGGAGGAAAGGGTTGTCTGTGTACATGAGGCAGTTG
This sequence comes from Protopterus annectens, assembly GCF_019279795.1. Classification (NCBI taxonomy): domain Eukaryota; kingdom Metazoa; phylum Chordata; order Ceratodontiformes; family Protopteridae; genus Protopterus; species Protopterus annectens. The sequence goes on from NC_056743.1 coordinate 249,905,364, forward strand.
TAACATTGCCTCAAAATGCCCAGATTCACCAGCTGGACTGGGGAGTACACCTGAAACTGCCCTTTGGACATGCCTGGATAGGTACAGTAAACTGTTTTACTGAATGGCTGGTAAGGTCGCATAGAGAGCCTTGTCCTTCTGTAGTGCTAGGGTTTATAAGTGCTTGCTATGAGTTTTGAGCCAGTGCCGCCAGGCTAAGAAATGAATGGCTTGAGTGCTTAAGTTGAAAGTTTGGCTAGTTCCAAGGGAAAAATTAAAGAGGAGACTTTGTGGAGCCGGGAATAGTTATACCCTAGCTAACAGGCACTGCCCAGCGCGCAAAACCAGGCAAATGTGGTTTTTATAGCAGGGAAATGAAAGAGAGAGAAATTAGCCCAAAATGGCCAATAAACTAATACTTTCTGGGCTGAAACCACTCCTCCAGGGACAGACAGGCTGCTCAAAGCTCCCCTCTCTCACAGATGAGCAGAGAAACTTCCTTCTAACTGAGTAAGGCATGGGCAAACAGAGATTTGTAACACAGCCCTGAATCAAGCACTAACCTGAAAACTGGACTATACTAGCTTAGAAAGGCGGGAAACAAATATATATATATATATATATATATATATATATATATATATATATATATATATGTATATACACACACACACACCTATCTATATATATAATCTATATATATATATATATATATATATATATCCCCCCCCCCAGAAAATAAAGCAGATAATCAAAAAAACACTTTAAATGTGCATAAAAAGATGCTTGTTATATATCTCAGTTCAGAATTGTAGTCAATGCCCCTAGTAATAAAGTAGGAAGAAGCAAATACAGTAAAAGCAGATGAATAAATTGCAATTTTTTAATAAATAAATTATATATATATATATATATATATATATATATATATATATATATATATATATATATATATATATATATATAAAACAATAGAAAACGAACAATCTGATTTAACAAGTTACCCAATTAACCAGAAAAAACTCAAAACTGAGTCCTGTGTTCCAGCAGTCTTTAATCAGACAAGTTCTAACTGCAGACTCCTGCCACTAGGGTGCAGGGGAACCTTTTCCAAAAAGGATGGCCTGGATCAAGTTATACAAACAAAGCAGGCCTGAATCAGGTCCTATGCTACAGCAACAAGCCGCACCAATTTCAGAAAGAAACAGTTCAAATAAGCAGGCACAATAAGCCTGTGACCAGAAATTCCCAGCTCAGAAGAGCAGACTCCAGCCTCTCCTCCCACAAGAGTGCAGACCACAAACCTTCTTAATGTGGAATAACTGGCCTGAAGCCCAACTGCTTAAACCAGAACTAATATACTTTTAGCATAGCAGACACAGCTTTCAAATAGCAATTCCCAGCTTAGAATGATGTAAGCTACCTGTCCTGCCACAACAGTGCAGACCACAAACCTTCTTAATGTAAAACAACCGGTATGAAGCCCAAGTGCTTAAACCAAAAGACTTAGAATAACAGTTACAATTTAATCAGGCTACTACCAAGCAGCAATAAGTGTAGCAGAATAAATAAAACACAGTACTTTTAAGAGGCAAAAGCAAAATAAAGTAGAAGGAAACAAACAGACTAAATTATCTATATCTATAAATATTTATATACAGATGTACTAACTTGCTTTAAGAAAGCCCAGTAGCAGCTGTAGCAGTATCCTTGGTAATATTAGCCTTGACTGGCCCTATCCAAGTTTCACCCTGAAAGGCACAGCAAAATGGAATACACTGAAAGAGCCATTTGGAGATGAGTTAGCCCGTTTCCAAGCAAGCTAATTTCATTACAGTAAAAGACACAAAACCTGTTTAGTTCTTCTGTTTCTGGTTATGTCTTATCCAGGTTGTCTGTGTACATCCAGGTTGTGCAAGTTTCTCTCGGACTTGTTCTGAGAGTTTGGGAAATCAAAGAAAGTTGTGTGGTTTCAGTGAATAAGAGCTCTGTCACTATTTTGAACATAAAGGAGTGGTTCTCAAACTCACCCCTATCGTTATGGAAAAACGAAAATGTCCCCTTTAACATTAGGGCTTGCAATTCACATACTATCACGGCTGAGGTAATAGCCACATGCAATGTAGAGCAATTTTCCAGTTAACTATTTTAACAGTTGTTGACACAAGGGCAAAATTCATGTGCTACATGAGGAAATCCTTTTTTTGGGTAGCCTTAGGTGCAAAACTCCTTTCAGAAACTGTTTCACTGGTCTGGAGACTGCAAAGGGCAGATCTCATGGAAGGCAGGCTTAGATGGCCAACAGATGAACTGTAAAACAGGTGTAAGCCACTCCAAAAGCATGCAGTTCACTGAGATACTGAAGTATAAGGGGCACTGTTTCCTTTTTTGGATTCTGCTCATTTGCCTGGCACCAGGCAGAAAACCTTTTCCATTTGGATATGCAGAGTTTCCCTATGGCTAGCTACCAAGACTTAATAATGCTGAGCATTTCCTCCACGTACTGGTACCCGAATGCCTGAAGGATGAAATTATCTAAGCAGCAAGCTCAAGTGTCATCGGACTAGGGGATACCAGAGGAACCCTGGTGCTCACCGACAAGGTTGATAAATGTGGTGGGCACCTGAACCCCCCCCCCCCAGACATTTCCAAGATGAGGAAAAAATAGTACTGTCTGGGTCAGAAGGGTACAATTAGTATTTTCTTGTCTCCTTCTCTCCTTATCTTCTGTATCACCCTTGGGAGCACAAGGATTGGTAGGAAAGCACACATTTATAATATTCCAGTTTATGGATACAATATCAGCTGCCCAAACCTCCTTGCAAGGATATCCTGTCCAGAACTAGCCCAGCTGCTTGTCGCTTGGGGCTGTAAACAGGTCTGCTTATGGAACACCCCACTTGTGCACTAGTTGCTGGAAGACATCTGAATGTAACTTTCATTCATGTGGGTCTGCCTTCAATCTGCTATGTGGATACACCACAACACTGCTCTAATGGTGCTGCCTGCCCCAGATCCACAGCATCATATCCAGACTTGGTGTTTTACCACTTGACTAGCTGTCACAGTGAGTGCTAACGATTTTTCCCTCAGATCAACAAACACCAAGTGCTCTCTGTCCTAGTTGGTTGAAGAGAACCATTGAGAACTTGGTTATATGCTTCCAGCAGATGATGGGTGTAAAAGTCAGGGCAGGAGATGTGTATACATTCTTCCCAAATCTGTATAGAGTCTTACTGTCTTTTCCTGGGAATGACATTAGGAGCAAGAATCAGTTTAGACCCCCTCTCTGGATCCAAACGCACTACTGCTGGATCTGACAGAGTTCCTGTATAAGAAACTTCTTATGCCCCACAGAGCTTCTCAAGTTTCTCAGTGGCAAGGGACTGAGAGTCTGGTTCCAGAGAGGCTGCCAGTAAAGCATCATTCAGTGCTCCTAGTACTGGAGCAACAGTCCCAGACTTTGGGACCTCCAGAACCAGTAGGTCAAAGTACTAATTTTGTGCCTCAGAGGCCTTCATGCCTTCCCACTTGTTTATTACATTCACATTTTCCCAAAATGAAATCTCTTCTCAAAGGAATATGTGGAGATGGTGTCTTCAGTAACAATACCATATCTGAGAGGCAAAATGTAACTCCCCTCACATAAACACACACTTTCCTGGGAAGCCCTGCCTGGTCAGTAGAGGGATCCACTCTTTCTCTTGGAGGAGGGAACTCCACAACACTGAAGATTTAGCTGCTGGCTAAACAGCCATTATGGCATTCAGAAAACCTTGAGCAAAAGATAACCACTGTTCCTGCAGAGCTCGGGTCACAGGGCAAGACCCAATATTCACCTGCAGATTAGGCACCTGGTTTTCAAAAACACACTTAGTAAGTTTAAGCTTCTTAAACAGTGAAAAACAGAAGAGAATAGAACAGAACCTTATGATGTATGGAAAGTTACATGTATGAACTGTGCAAGCAGAAAAAACTCTTCCTAACCCTCCATGCGACAATGTAACATGTTGACAGGAAGCCTTCACACCTAAGGACTCAAACATGAGTGTTACAAAATGCAAGAATTTTACACCATGATAGGAAACTCAGAAGAGGAAAGCCTGAGAATCAGTCACTGTAAAGGGACTTCAAAGTCAAATCCAAACATTACTAGAACATCTTCTTGCCTGACCATCCTACAGGGACCTGAAAATACTAACAAGAATTTAATGTAAACTGCAAGAAAATAATATGAATTATTTCTATACATTTAGCATGCAACATGATTAGCAGTCTTCCCCTCTCTGTCATTACATATTCCCTCTTCATTTTCCACAGGTGACATAGTGAGCTACTGTACATACCTTTAGCTGCAGCTTGTGCATATAATATATACATTTTTCTACACTATACCTTGTACATGTATTTGTGCATAAAGCTGTTCAAACACCACATATAGATACATTCCCTACACTGTACATTTTGCATGTATGCATCAAGTCTGTACCACTATATATATATTTGTGGAGGTTTTCTCCCAGTGAAAACAGGAACATTTAGCCCAGTTGGACTATTGCAAACAACAAATGGAAATAAACAAATACATAAACAATACAACAGAAAAGTTAACTTACTAGCTCTCCAAAATTGTATACTCCTTCACCTAAAAGCCCAGCTAGTCCAAGAGTGAATGCTCGTTCCTGCTGTTCAGGCACTAGTGAAAAAAGGAATGCAGTCAAAATAAAGGATCATAAAAGTGTCACAATGTTAGAAATAACTAACGGTGCCATTTTCCAAAGCAGAAAAAAAAAACACCACTTAGCTCTGCAGTGTAAAGCTGGCTAATTAAAATTAAATCAAAGGTGGACTACAATTAATTTGCGTCTTCCATGCATTGTTATAGCATGCTAGACTGGTACTCCTCAATAGATTTTATCAAGAGCTGCAGTAGTCTCAAGACAGCTCTATGCTAAAATATCTTATTTACAAAGAATGTTAGCTTGTCTCATAATAAAGGAACACAATAATTCAAATCACTAAGAGCATATTTTAAGAAGCTGTAACTTTTTGTGATACTAACAATTACATATACATCCACCAAAAAGGTCAACATTTTTTAGAGCAAAGACAGGCGCACACAAATATTATTTATTTATTTATTTATTTAACATTTGTTGACCAGGCTAGTCTAGCTGGATGCATGTCCATTTTCAGTAGAGGCCCGGGGAGAAAAGCTCCAATGATTATAAAAGTTTAAACATAGTCAGGCAATACAATACAACAATAGAAACATATAGAAAAGAGCTAGTGAATACACAGAAATAAAATAAGGTTAGAGCACAATTCAACAAATATAATGAACAGAATATGTTAACATTTTTTTTTTTTTTTTTTTTTTATATATACACATAATGATTCACAATGGCCATCTTGCAGCTAGCATCTCTACTAAATCCTGCAGAAACCCTTCTGCATGAAGAGCTTTCACTACTCCTAGCAATCTCCATGCACATGCATGTTCAACTCTTCCAAGCTTGGATGTTATACCTGCCGAGCAGTCATGTAAGAATGCAAAGCATATCTTCTAGAAAAGTACTAGTAAATGTTTTACAGCTTATGTTTTTTTTTTATTTGCACACAAAAATACAGTACAGCAAGTGTTCTGTAAGGGAATACCTGGTTGTGAAATAACAGTAAGATTTGCATATTACAGAAAGGTTATGCACGCAGATGAGAATTTGAAAAATAAACAGTTCAGTGGTGCAGAGGCAGAGATTCTGCACTCTTGACGTCTTGATTTCAGGTATCAAACTGCACTCGGGGAAGGAAAGGATGCACCACTACTTAACCAAACAAGTACACAACTTGTTACCCTTTGATACCTGAGATAGTCAACTCTTAGTATACAAAAAGACAGAATGTAAACCTTCGATGGAAGTCAACACTACCAACAATTCTCCAACATGCACATCCAAATGAAAGGATGAGTTTAGCCTGATGGTGCAAAAGAAGACCAGCATTATTTACTGTGTTTCTGTACTTCTTTGCGTAATAAAGCTTGTGTTTTTCATTGTATTGACTGCTAGTTCAAGCACTCCTGCATTTAATTCAAGTATTTACTGGTGGTTTCTGTCCAGTTTGCTGTGTTCCTGTACTCTGGGCTGCTTGACTAGTAATTTTATTGTTAGAAAACCATGCTTATAGACTCATGCATGCTGAAGCCCTAAAAAAATTAATTTACCCAAACCACAAAGGCCTCCTAGATGCAGCTTCAACAATAGGCTCTCAGCAACCTCACTAACATTCTACCAAAGCAACATCCACCATGACACATACAGCTTTAGTGCATGGTGTCTTCGCTTGCAAGCGCACATTCTGATCAAAGGTGATTTCATAGCGAGAGAGACAGATGTGCCACTCACCAAGCTGAGCAAGAAAGCTGCCTATCAGGGGACAGGATCCAGCAAATCATTAACACCCTCAGGTTACTGAACAACAAATGTCACTACCGGTACAACTCTTGTCATTCTCCATGTGCGTGAAAATAACTTGAGACATAGCTCTCTATTATCCACTCCATCCTCCATCTACCATCTTTCTGCCCTAGCCTTCCATCAATTATAACTAAATATTCCCCAACCAGGACACTACGTAGCTCAGACCAAGACTTCCTATAGATCTATAAACCCAAAACAGGGTGTTTAACTATAACCCTGCTACAACTTGGAACCAACTACCCCTAGAAATTAGGTCTCTTGACAAAACAAAACATTTCAAACTAGCAACTCGGGAATACCTAATAAATAAATGGTCCTGCCATTGTAATCATCCTCCATGAAACTACCTAACCCTAGCTTGCCTCTTATCCCTCCTTTCTCTTCCACTGTCTGTCTTAATATCCATCTACCTCTGTGTCTCATTGCTTAACCTCTACATTACCTTACTACTCCATCTGTACTTATACTGTATATAACTACTTAGAAATAATGAACACTGTTTTCCCTACATGACATTGTACCTAAGTTTTTGTTGTAAAAATTCTGACATTGTACTCTACTGCTTTTCTGTATGATTTACTGTAAATGCTTTTTGCAGTTTGATCTCTAACATTGTACCTAACTCTTTCCTGTAAAATTTTATTGTAAAATGTTACTTCTCTAACTAAATGTTTAGCTGCTATTGTAATTTTCTTGCTGACTGTATGTAAAATGTTAATACTGATTGTGGAGCTGTTCTCCTCAGGTCTTCACTAAAAACGAGCTAACGCTCAGCTGGACTAACCCAGTTAACAAATGTAAAATAAATATGATGGAGCTCTCAGTGCGTCCCAGGCCTTCATGAGCATAGCACTAAGCAGCATTATACCTTCAAGGATGATGCCACAGTATGAATTGAAGATAACTGATATTAACAACTGGCTTAGCTTTGGGTGTTATTCAAACAGTTGAGGTATTAGCTGCTGTGCTACTTGGTTAGTTCCTAGTAAAGACTGGCAACCTGGGTTCAACTAATGTACCTACAGCCAGAGAGCCTACAAGGAGGGAAAAAGGCAATGTACTATTTAACTAAACACGTGGGAAGACAATGGTTGGCAGACCATGCTGCTTCAGCAGGGATGGGTCTGCATCTGTTCCTTTTAGGCTGTCAAATACTGTCTAAAACTTTGTCCATCCCCATCATACCTTTTGCCAAACTGATAAACCTTTCCACATAGCACAACCAACCCAAGACAAACTGAAGGTATTACTGTTCAAATACCAGGAATCTAAACAAAAACATATGCGCCCTGCAAACTACCCTCACCCTAGAGAAAGTATATGTCTGTGTAAATACAGTGACATGGTTTAAAGCTGCAGAGAGCACCCCTGGTAGTGGAAAACTAGAAAGCCTTTGACACATTTAGACCTGCATCTGCAAACAGAGACAAAAGGTAGACGTGTCTCAATATTCATCAGAACAGTCACATCTCAGGACTGGTTAATCAGTATGACTCACTTGGGCTACTCCATGTTAAACTTATCACAAGTGAAGTCCAATACCACATCGCTGTAAGCTACTGATCCCCCTTTATGACCCAGAAAACTCACATTGCATACCTAAATTTGCTGGAGTTGCTCTGTACTGAACTCAACACTACAGCACTATGCAGCTTCAACTACTCCACTATAAAATGGAAAAAAAAATTCCAGTGTGTAGGCCCAGAGATTCCTGGACTGTCAACAGGAATGCCCTTGACCAGCTATTCTATACACCCACTAGGGGCACTGACATCCTTATCCTTAGCCTAAAAAACACTGGGAAAAGTATATACCCACCCATTTGTAATGTCCTCTCACTTGTCAGATTATAAAACACCTTGAAATCAAAATAAATCCTGTCACCCCATCTATCCCTGATAAATTCAGAAACTATTCCAAAGCAAACATCCTATTACTGAACAATATGCTGGCAAGATTTCAATCCCCCCCCCCCCCCAAAACATTAACTCCAATGCCTACGCAGAACTGTTCACAAAAACACTGCACTTGACGCAGCTGTATCCATCAGAAATAAGCAGAAGACTAATTACAAAATAGATGCACACAGTATTTCCAGATGCAGCTCTCTGCACCAAGCACCATTTCCCCTTAAGAACACAAAGGTAGCACACTCCTACCCTGAGGTCTGGGTTTCCCTATCTGTCAACAGGCCCCAGTTAAGACCCCACACTGATCACAGCTGTAGAGTTGAGTCCTCAGCCAAGTGTTCAAACCACGTTCTCTACCACCCCCTCTGTGAAAACAGTGCTCTGTGTCCCTGCTCCAAGTAGCCGGCGCGCACACACACACACACACACACACACCAGGGAAAGGCTGGCAAAGATTTACTAGCTATGCCCCCTCTGCCCAGACTATAAGGTAGGTACTGTCACCAGAACACTCCAGCTACATTAAGGCGCTTACAAGGGTACCCAATTATACTGAGCAAAATTAATACTAATACAAATGGTAGTGACTGAGTGATGCAACAAGGCTATCAGGAGCAGTACAAGTACTCCCAAAGGTTAAAATATTCTCGAAAAGACCAGCCAAAATGAAAAGTTAAAATATATTCAATAATAAATATTAAAAGAACATGAAAATACCAAATATCTATTTACAATAAATGCCAGAATTTCATTCACAGGAAATATTAAAAAGAACACCAATAGAAAAATTCATACAGATAAAAATAATACTTAACTAATCTCACTATATTTTCCTGGCTGATCTGAAGAATTACTGCCCCCTAGTTCACTTACTAGAGCAAGGCAAGATGATGTAGACGAGAGGTCCTGGTCAGGTTTCAAAAACAGACTGCCCCGAGACTTCGGTCTCATTTGGTTTTAAAACACCACTTCAGTGCTGGCTTACAGAATGACACCACACACATCTGATCACCTGACATCTGGTTCCCACACTACCCCCTTTACTAGAAAGCAGACCAGAATCTGGCACATATGTGTTACCATACACAGAGCTTTGCTAATAGGTGTTATAGCAGCTGGAAGCTATAAAAACATTTCAAAAACTTCCACCCTTCCAGGGTAACATTTAGTTCACCCCTAACAACAATACAGTAGGATTCCTAGTCCTGGTTTGCACAGACATTTTTGTCTCTGGTTGCCATCAGAACTGTAAGATTCAATCTTTATGGCCTAAACCAATTTAATTTCAGACTATTTTTCAGAGTTAGCTGGACTGAGGTTAACCTCTTCTTTTCCAGTAACCTTTGTTACCATATATTCATTTCAACAGTTACAATACACTGACATAGTGCAGTAGGACCCACTATTGGTACATTTTTAACACAAGCAGCCTTATAAACACATTTTCAACAGAAGCACCTGTGCAAACCAGTTTGATAAACAAATGACATACAATTCTTTACAAAACTCCAGCTAGCTATGATGGCATATGTTACACATACTCTGCCCTGCCTCTCTTGGTATAGCTGACAATACCTTACATCATCACATCAAGTCGTATAACAAGCACAAGAAAAATATGGCCAAACTAAGTGCAATTCTCAGCAAGGGAAGAAACCCCTCAAAACTAAATAAGTAACTCTGGCACCTTATCAAATCCAACAAAACCAAATTTGAGGTTAAGACAGCCTTGTTGCACAGGACACCCACAAGGTCTTCTTTGGCTATGATAGCAACAACAGTGTGCTGAAATAACTGTAAATGAAACCATCTTCATGGAGATGGAGGATATGGCAAACTGACATTTAGCCCCAGTTTCATCCCACTGTCTTCTACCAACACCTTCAAAGAGATACCCTCAATCATAACTCCCCTAGCTAGTACCAGCCAACAGATCCTCAATGCACTATCCATGGCAAAAAATAGTGTCCATGGGCCCTGATATTATTACAGGTTGCCTCTTTTTTCTAATTTCTCCAAGTCTTTTGGGTTTCTAATACCATGACAGGAATGGACTCCACTGCTAAGTCAAAGTATGATTAAAGTTCATGAAATTAGTATTGCTTCAGTCTTTAATGCTAGCCAGAAGTGCTCATCGCAGCACCCACAGTGTGCCCAGTAATGACTCATTCTACAATTCGTATGGTGTTGCGTGTATTGGTAACATATTTAAGTATGATTGTAAATTATTTAAGACCCATTGTTCTTACTACTACTGGAACTGTCTGGGTATCTTTCTTCCACATTGCAGTGGCATCTGCATGCAAATCCTAGTACTTTATGATTTTGTGGCTCACTGTAGTCCATGGGTGCAGCAATTTCAATGATCACTGCTACTTTTGTCTTCTTTTCACGGACTACTATATCTTGTTTTCTCACATCTATTTTTCTGAACTGTTAGTAATGGATAATCCCATGTGATATAAACCTCATCGTTTTTCTAAGATGCTTTGCGGCTCATGTTTCCAGTGTTTTTCAGCTACTTCAATATTATAATGTTTGTACAATCCCCAATGCGACAGTCTTGCCACATTACTATGCCTTTCAGTAACAGTCCTTCTGCTATTAGTATTTCACAACCAGCAACAAGATGTGTGACTGTTTCCAATTCTGTTTAACAAAATCTACATTTCTCTTTCTCCCACATGTTCAATGGGGCTTTGTAAAGCAACTTATAAATACTCCACTATCTTAACTCGCCAATATTTATTTTTCATCTTTCGGTTTAAGTTCACCTGTCCTTAACCATTACTGTGTTCGATCCTGAACAACATGAGGTTGTTCCAAGAGTTTTCTAAGCTTGCAACAAAATTTATGCATTTTCCACATTTCTAGCTTTCTTATCTAATCCTTCGCCTTATATTCTTGCTCTTATTTTTTTTGCAACATTCAGTTGCCGTCCGATTTTTTTTTTACTTCTGGTTTGATTTCTGTTCCCACTTGTCGCCAATATGCTTCTCCTAAACTAAGCAGGGAAGTCATCTTAGACGATCTCTTCATGGTTCAAAATGTTTACTATGTTTGGGTCTTGTAAGGTCAGCAGATATGTATGCGGTCCCACAATTGCAGATCTATACATGTAATCAATTTTGAAGAGGTCCATACCTTCTTCAGCATGGGGAATACAGAATCTTGGTATACACTGATTTTTATAAATCATTTGATGAGCATGAAGTATCCCTTCTTGTTTAACTGTCCAGCCTATCAAACACCTTTTGGGGCCAGTCAATCAGTCCAAAACTGAAAGTTAAGAGAGGAAAAGCAAATGGAATTATAGCTGGGACTTTGTAGATGTCAATGCTGTTTTCAATATTGATTTAAGTCTTCTAAAATATTCCGGAGTTTTATTTGCATTTGTTCATGTTTTGCTGCTGAGCATTCATCAATTTCCAAATATTTATACTTGCTCAAGTTCTTTTACATCACATTCCTGTCCCAAACTGATATTAGTTTGGTGCTGCAGCTTTCCTGCTTTAAAGGTTACTTATGTACATTTGCCAAGAGTAAATGACATTCTTATAACGTTTAAAAAATTTTGACCACTTGCAGTAACGCCTTCAGTTCCTCATCTGATGAACTATACAGTTTTACATAATCTACAAAAAGAATGGGAACCAAATTGTAGCCATGACCTAACCTGTTAAGTAAGCAATTTAATGGGTTAAGGGCAAGACCAACTATCAGTGGTGACAGTCACACTGGATTACCCCCCTTTGAATTTTTATCCCTGGAATAATAATTTGTCCTTTATCATGGCTCAACTGCAAAGTGGTTTGCTACTGTTTCATGGCTGCTTTATTGTAATCAAATAATGTCGAGTGCATCTTATGCATTTTTAAAGTACTCTCATCCATGAATATGGGACACTGTCAAATGCTTTTTTTTATAGTGTATTCATGCCATACTTAGATTTTGCCCCTTTTTACAGTTCTTCAATTATGACTAACAAATGATCCTTTGTTACATATGACTTTCTTTTATTACCCTTTTGTTCTACTGCCATAACTGAGTTTTCTTCTAAATGACTATAAACTATGTCGGCATCAATTGTAGTATATAGGATACACATCGTAAGAAGGCAAGTTATTGGTCCATACTTTTTTGGATAGCTTGCAGGTTTGCACTTAAATATGTTAACCAGGCTGGTGTCTGGTCAGGGTGCACATATAAACAGTTCTTACTCATGGTTAAATCTTCATGTAAAGATGTCAATACTTTTAGCCACGAGTTGGGTATTGCATCTGGGCCTAGGGTTTTCCAGTTAGGAACTTTTCTTAACTTTGTCTCAGTCTCTCTGGCCATTACTTTATCTCATTTTATATCATGGAGATTTGAACTTCTTATTCTTTCCTTTACTTCTATACATTTAGCATCTTTGTTATGTTCCACATGATTTTCATAGATATTTCTCCAAAATATATGCATTTCTTCTTTTTTGCTGGTGTTTCAATTCCTTTTGTCATGTTTTCTGATTCTCTATAAAACTTTTTGGGTCACCTTACATTGCTTATTTTGAACTTTTCCTTTACATTTATCTGCATATCTTCAAAGATTTTCTACCTGTGCTATTTTTAGTTTGCTACTTGCAACAGTGCACGATAGATCCTGATCTGTTCTGATACTGCACATTGCTTTTATCAAGTGCATATTTGAATATTTTTGTTGGTCTGTTCCTTCTTCTATACTCTAAGTGACACTTAATATCAACTGCTTTAAAGCTTTCTCTATTCGATACCTTCATGATGGCATTTGATTTCTCCCCTTCCTTTCACTTACTACCCTGTGTTTTTGTGGTAAGACCATCAGTTATTAATTTAGTTGCACAGTAATGTATCCTATTTACTTCTGTTATACCGCATGACTCTCTATGGACAGTCCTAATTACTGTGCTCATTTATTTTATCAAACTTCTACCTTTTGGGGTTTTATTGACCTTCTGCAGTCTACTTATTTCCTTGATCTTAATGTGTCTATCCATTTCTATTAAATCAAAGAACTCTTCTCTTAGAACGTTTTCTTCTAAACTAAGGGCACATTCTTAGTTCTCCACTTCCTGTGGGCATTCTATACAAAGTTCCGGAGCATCTTCCTGTGCCACATTCTCTTCAGTTTCATCCTGCGTCATCCTTTGTTCTTTCATATGGGAGGACATTGGTCTATCACTATACAACATTGACTGTCAGAGTTGCCACAGTTTCCTGTTCATTCTCTTGCTGTGCAACTCAAACTGAACGTTTGTACCAGTTTCCTATGAAAGGCTCCAAAGTATTTTCATATGGCAAATGATCAGATGTTTCCCACTCCACTGGTTTTTCCTTAATTTGGGGATCCACTGCTCTATCTTGCTGTGATGTTATTGGAGTTAGATTTTCTACACTAAATCCTTCACCTCAGGTAATTCATAACTTCAGTTTCTATTTCTTGAACATCTCCATTACTAATCCTTTTTTCCACTTTTCTTATTTTTTTTGTATTGTAAAATTTCCCATGTCCAGATGCCTTTGCTTGTATTTCTCTTCAAATATATCTTTGGTGCTGCTTTTTTTATACCGATTAGTTTTGTTTTCTCCTTTGCATAAATACTGCACCATACCAGATCTCTCTCTCTTTTTCCCATATCCATATTTCTTTATACCTTTCAAGTCTGTAGTTTTTGTTCTTTACATTTACGCACATCCTCAGTCCGTTCTTTTTCCAAAAGGCTCAAGGTTTCTTGGCCTACATAATGTTTTTTAATTAATCTGCTGCACTAATAAACACAAATTTGTCAAAGTACTTTTCTTATATTTAATTTTTCTCGATCATTTTCTTCAGCTGTCTGGAAATTCTGGGCTTTATTGCATAATAGTAATGATACACAATTTCTTTCTTATTCTCAAAAGCCCACTCTGTCGTCTTTATGGCTCTTTTTTGGCCTATCAGTTTTCGTGGACTGCTACTTCCTTCAGCAACAGGGGGGCCTGGCCTAGCCCCACTGTAGTAATATTTCTGTGTCTTGAGGATTCTACATGGTCATTTTTTTCTAGTCCTGGCACCAATGCCCCTGCCAGGATTGGGCACTTTTCTATCCTGGGTCTTGTGCACCAAGCTTTTTTTTTTTTTTTAATCTACTTCTGTCCATGATATATGCTACACAAAATACATTCTATAGATCAGTGTCGCCTTGGTAAGACTTTGTGAAAAAACAGGGTTCATCTCATGAAGGTAAGATTTTGTGAAAAAACAGGGTTCACCTCATGAAGGTAGTCACCAACACTTGAGGATGAATTCAGTTCCAGTAATCCTACTCTCCTTTACTTGCTGACTTACCTCTCCATTCTTATCCCCTCCTGAATAGCATGAAACATGACCTATCAGGCCTTCTAAAAACACTGCTCAACCTTAGTCTCCATACTGGCTTTGTGCCTAGCTAATGGCAGAATGCAACGGTTATCCTTCTGCACAAGGGTGGGCTGTCTGCTGACTCCCAGAGTAATAACACATCTGTAAGTATGACAAGTTTCATATGCAAGGCCATGGAAAGAATTCATGGATATTATAAAGACACAGGAACTCCTCAGACCCTGGATAAATCACAGTGTTTTTGTAAAGAGCAGATCATGCCTACTCCCCATGATGAACTTCTTTGAGTAGGTCACCAAACGTGTGGATGAGGGAGAAAAAAAAGTACATACTGCCTATTATGACCCGGAAAAGACATTCAGTGCTATTCTTCATTTGGGCATTGTTGACCAACTCACAAAACTAGGAGTAAACCTGTATGTCCCCTGTTGGACAGCCATCTGGCTCACTAAGAGGACTCGGGAAGTCAAGATAGGGGACTCTACCTCCACAAAATGGCCAGTCACCAGTGGCGTCCCCCAGGACTCTGTGCTGAGGTAGCTCCTTATAGCATCTACGTTTTAGAGGTTAATGCTAATGCCTCTGGTTTAGCAAGTTTGCAGATGCCTGCAAGCTCAGCATAATTATAGAATCTCCCAGAGTGACAAATATCCTCCAAGAGCGTGTGTTGCAAACCAGTAACCACTGCAACAGTCATTGCCTACAACAGAATGCCAAAAATGCATAACAGTATCGTTTAGAAAGCCAGTCAACCTAGGAATTAAACACACAGCCAACACACTCAAAGACTAAATCCAGGGAGTCATGGATTTGGGAACATATGTGGACAGTGACTTGCTCCTTGAACATAAAGTGTCCATCTTTGTAAGGAAATCATTCTACATAGCACAACTCCTTAGCTATTGTATGGCATTCTAGGTCTAAAGATGTCATTATCCTGCTGCACTCAAACCTTATCAGGACAAAGATGGAGTACAATCTTCACTCTGCTATATACCTTACCAGGCATACACAACAACTTGACATACCCACAGAGGTTTCTTACAAAAAGATTACAATATGGAATACGCAGACTGCCTCAAAGCCTTATCTTTATACTTAGTCTCTTACAGGCTACTGACAGGTGAGACATGCCTAGCTTAAAAAAGCCACCATCAGATCTCGTTCCGCGGGAATTGCTGCACATCTGCAAGTCTAACTGCATCAGAAATACCCGATCCAAGGACCTAAACCTCATTTGCGACAAACAAAATATATCGAAGGGACGTGCATGCATCTCAGAGACAACCCCTACTCAAGAAAGTACAGTTGTGTAAACTTACCATAAATGTAGATGTTAGAGTGTATTCACTGTTGCAGTCCTTACTAATGGGTTATTCGGCCCCCGGTAGCCCAGAATTTGCCCGAGTACCAAAGGTAAAGGGATATGACATCGGCTGACGTCAGATGTATGGGACGTCAGTATCCTTGATACAAAAGGAAGCAGCCGACATCACTTCCTCAGTCTTTCTTGCCACAAATTTCGGGAGGCCCCAAAAATACAAGGCTTAGATAAATATAAATAATCCTTGGTAAAATAAACCAAATAAAGCCTGAACCTTAGGAAAGGAGAGCAAAAGAATACCAAAACAGGGGGAAGGAGGGAGGGAAACCAGGACTGCAACAATGAATATACTTGAACATTTACATTTATGGTAAGTGTACACAACTGTACTATGTTCGTGTTTCACTGTTGCAGTCCTTACTAATGGGTTGATTACCAAAGCTCAGAGAAGGAGGAGGAACCAACCCAATCAAGAATTGGAGAGAACGCCCTGCAGAAAAGCAGTGGCAACCCCCACCCTGGATCTAGAAAACAAAGTCAAATTATAATGCTTTGTAAAAGTGTGTACAGAAGACCTTGTGGCAGCCTCCAAAATGTCCTTAATAGGGACACCCCTTAAAAAGGCTGAAGAAGTAGAGGCTGCTCTAGTGGAGTGAGTCCTCACTCACTGAGGAGGAACCTTGCCATGAAAGGAATAACAGAAATTAATACAGTGTGCAATCCATTTAGAAATGGTTTGCTTAGAAATTGCTTTGTTGTGAGCTCCAGGAGCAAAGATTTCCAAAGATTCTTAGTCCTATCCAGGTAGAAAATGAGCAGTCTGTGTACATCAAGAGAATGCAGGAGCAGATTTCCGAAGATCCTTAGTCCTATCCAGGTAGAACTTGAGCAGTCTGTGTACATCAAGAGAATGCAGGATCCTTTCCCCTCTATTTTGAGGATTAGGAAAGAAGGTAGGAAGATGAATGGACTGGTTAAGAATAAAGCTAGAAACCACCTTCGGCATAAAAGAAGGATTGGTCCTTAGGGAGACACGATCTGCATGGAAGATGAGAAAAGGCTCCACAGCCATCAACACCTGCAGTTCTGAAACTCTCCTTGGTGAAGATATAACCAAGAGAAATGCAGTTTTCCGAGAGAGAAACTTTAAATTTGCAGTGGCAGCTGGCACAAAAGGAGGAAGAGTGAGCTTCTCCAACACAAACTTAAGGTCCCAGGCTGGAGTAGGAGCCCTTCTGGGAGGTTTAAAGTTGCTAGCACCTCTGAGAAAAAATTTCATCAGGGGATAAGAGAAAATGGGCTGCTCAAAAGAACAGTAAGCAGAAATAGCTGAAGCATGGATCTTGATAGAAGAAAAGGAAAGTCCACTTTGAAGCAATTCAGCCAAATATTCCAAGATCACAAGAAGAGTAGGCTGAGAAGATGACCCACCCCCCTTTTTTGCATCGAATGAGAGAATCTTTCCCATTTGCCAGCGTAGGACTTCCTAGTGCTAGGCCTCCTGGCCTCACGAAATACATCAATCACCTGCTGGGAAACTGGAGAAGAAGTAAATGGAGTCATACAATGAGCCATGCTGCCAAATGAAGAGTCTGAAGAGAAGGATGTAGAAATTTTCCCCCTTCCTGAACCAAAAGATCTGGTTTCAGATGAAGATGCCACGGAGGAAATTGGGAGAGACTGCAAAGCAGAGGGTACCAATGCTGCCTGGGCCAGTCTGGAGCTATAAGAATGGTACTTGGTCTTTCGTCCCTGATCTTCAACAATACTCTGGGAAGAGGAAGAGGAGGGAAGGCATAAACTGAAAGTAGCGTCCAAGGGAAAGACAGAGCATCCACTTTCCAGGCTTTGCTGTGATGCTGTCTGGTGCAAAAATGTCGAAGAAGGTGGTTGTCTGGGGAGGAGAAAAGATTCACCTGCGGACTGCCCCAACGCTGAATGATGCTGTAAAAGACTGTTCTGTTCAGCTGCCACTCGTGAAGATCCAGGGTTTGTCTGCTCAACTGTTCTGCCAAAACACTGAGTCTCCCTGGAAGAAACTGAGCTAAAAGATGTAGGCCCAGTGATGCTGCTTTGGACCATAGAATCACGCTCTGCCTGCACAGGGGGTAAGAATGAGTCCCTCCCTGTTTATGTACCACATGACTGCGGTGTTGTCTGATCTTACCAGCAGAGTTCCACGAGAGAGAAGATGCATGAAAGCCAGTAAGGTCTGGTGAACTGCAATCAATTCTTTCAGGTTTATGTGCAAGTGCATCTGCTGGCGTTCCAACGTCCCTGTATGCACCTGCCATCCAGGTGAGCTCCCCAGGCATAGTTCAACGAATCTGCGGTCAGGACTTGACTTACAGGAGGTGGACGGAAAGGCATGCCCTTGTTTTGCTAACAGACTGTCAACCACCAGAGAAACTCTCTGCAGACAAAGAAGCAGAGGAATTATTACATCCAGGTCCTGAGTGTGTTGACACCAAAGATTCTTTGAGGTACCACTGCAATTTCCTCATATGCAGTCTTGCATATGGAATCATGAGAATACAAGAGGCCATGAATCCCAGAGCTTGCAGGTATTTCCTTGCAAGGAGCTGGGACAGGCCTGCCAAGCCCTTGAAGTAAGCTTAAAGAGTTGTCTGCTTCTCCTGGGTGAGATGCATCATCTAGGCGGCTGTGTTCAGACTCGCTCCTAGGAATGTTCTCTCTCTGGTTAGTACCATTTTCGACCTTTGCTCGTTGAGAGTGTAACCCAGAGAAGAGTCTTTACAAATTCCAAATCCTTTAACAGCTGCTCCTGAGACTTTGCTTGAATCAGACAGTCGTCCAAGTAAGGATAAATCTGGTTTTCTTCTGCCTGCAAAAGGCAATGACTGGAGCCAGGCACTTTGTAAAAACTCTGGGAGCAGTAGATAGGTTCATAGGTAGGTACTAGGCTATCTGCCCGAGGGCATTTATAAGCCTAGCCAGAGTGTCAGCTTTCGACACCCTATTGATTAACTGAGCCTCTGTCAAGAAGAGCCAATGAAGTGATCCCAGGGGTGTATTTTCTGTTACCCATCCACTCGTCAAGGTTTCTCTTGAAGAGTGTTACTGAGGGGCTCTGCCTAATGTAGTTAGGAATTTTGTTCCAAAGCATGGGGAGTCTCTGACAGGAATCTATCCCTCCAGCATGTTCTATTTATTGTTGTGACGAGGTTTAGCTCACTAGAGCGAGTGGCTCGCAGTGACTTGGATTTCTTTAGGTGGAGCATGTCCATCCATTCTGAGTTGGACATGGCTTTGTAAGTCAGGCAGAGATCACCTCTGAGTAAGCGATATGCCACTGAGTACAGCCAGAGTTTTTCCAGTTGGGCTGCATAAGACATATGTTTGAGGCCAGAAATCCTCTTGGTGAGGTACTTTCATGGTCTTTCCAGCTGTTGGAAGTGTCTTGTGAGGTACATCCCAAATGAGGCACTGTACACTATGATGGGTCTGATGAGTGACAAGTAGAGGGGCACTATAACCTCAATTTCTAGATGCGAACCCTTTAGTAATTAGATGGGCTACATAGAAGGATTTCCCAACTACTTTGGCAATATGATTGTCAAAGGAGAGATTACTATCTACCTGGGTCCCCAGATTTCTTATTACCTCTTTTGTATTAAGAGGGCTGCCACCTATGTGGTAAATTCATGGTGTTTTTCCCAAATGGGATGACTATGCATTTTTTGGCATTTAGCTTGAGACCATGACTTTGACACCAGGTGTCCTCAAGTAAGGCCCTTTTGGAGAATGTCTGTGTCAGCCGGAGAGTCAATTATGGCTCCCAGTTGGCAGTCATCGGCAAACTTGGTTAGCCATAGTCCTCCTGTGTTTGCCTGTACTTCTGAGAAGCATATGCCGAACAGTAGGGGTCCCTGGACCGAGCCTTGTGGGACACCACTTGTGACTGGTTTAGAGTCGGACCTGGAGCCCGCTATTCTTACCATGCGAATACGGTCTGTAAGCGATTTGGCAACCCATCTCGTGACGTAGGAGTTTATGTTCAGGCTGGTGAGGTTTTCTATAATTCCCGAGTGGGGAATGGTGTCAAACGCCTTGGCGAGGTCAAGGTAGGCTGTGTGAACCACCTTCCCCTCATCTAGGGCTTTGGTGACTGTCTCAAAGTAGTCAACCAGGTTTAGTAGGCATGATCTGCCCTTAACAAAACCGAACTGGGTCAGGTCAGGTGTTTGGAGCTTCCCAATGTCTTTGTTAATGAGTTCCATGATGATGCACTCCATAGCCTTGCAGACCAGGCTAGTCAGGTTTATGGGGCGATAGTTACCAGGGTCAGTTGTGGACCCTCCTTTGTGGAGCGGAATAACTGTTGCTGTGCGCCATTCTATGGGCACGTAGCCTGTGGAGAGACTGAAGTTGGACAGTGTGTTTAGGTGGGGGGTTAGTTCGTTCTGTAGTTTGTGCAAGACGCAGCCTGGGACACCATCTGGCCCTATTGACGCTGTGCTTTTGGCTTTTGAAAGGGCTGTTTTCACTTGTGCATCTGATTTCAAGGACACTACACTTTTCTGGTATTGTTGTGGGCCTTTCTGAGGGCGAGAGGAGGGTGAAGTTTGCACTGAATCTGCCAGGATGGTGGCAATATCAGTAGGCTCAGTATATTTTATGCTATTTTGCACTATCTCAGGGCATATCTGCGAGTAGCCACTTAAGATTCTTGACATAGCTAAAGAAGGCTTTGTTGTTATCTTTCGAATCCTTGGCTACTTTTCTTTCGAAGTAAGCCTCGGATGATTTTATGAGACACCTTAGTTTCTTACGGATACTGATCAGGGATGTCTTTCCTTCTTGGAATTTGCTTTTTTTCTGAACTAGTTTCCTTCTCCTACTGTCTAGCCTGTTTATGGCAGGGGTCCTCCAGACTGGTTTTCTTCTCTTATTGGAGTGAGTCTTGGTTTTGCTAGGGATGGCACGATCCATGCATACCTGTAGGTGCTCAGAGTGCATTTGTAAAGGTTCCTGCATCTTGGACACGGTTATCCTTTAGCATGGGGGCTGTGAAACTTACCATCTCTGTCTTAAGTAAGGTGAAGTTTGCTATAGAAAAGTTTTTTACTGTGCTTTCCTTGGTTGGGGATAGTGGTGTGGTGTGGACATCCAGAGTGATTAGTTTCTGGTCTGATCTAACCAGTGACGGGTTGACCTCCGGTGCGCAACACCTGTCGCCCATGTTGGTGATGACCAGGTCCAATATGTTTTCACCTCTGGTAGGGGAGTTTACCAGCTGATCCAGGGCATTTGAGTTAATAAATTCCAGGAAGCGCTGAACCTGAGAGTTTGTACTTGAGTAGTTTTCCCAGTTAACGGTAGGGTAATTGAAATCACCCAATATCAGGGTGTTTGGTAGGACCTTCATGTTTTCCAGTGTCTACAGAAAGGCAGAGTGGTGGTCCTGGGTCATACAGGGTGATCTGTAGCAGGCCACAATTTGCACTGCAGATTTGTCCGATGTTAGTTGCACATGGATGATCTCAAAGGTATCCTGCTCCACCACTAACATGGAGGTGTAGGTATCCTTGATGAATATGGATACAACCCCTCCTTTTGTGTTTTGGTTTATGTTCTGTGGCCAAAATGTGTGGTATGAGTTGTAGTCCGGTAGTGCTGGGGTGCTCTCTGGAGCCTTGAACCAGGTTTCAGTTACTGAACAGATGTCGACGTTCTCCATACGGAGGAGTGCTTCGAGCGCATGCATTCTGAGGTTTAAACTCCTGGCGTTGAGTAGCATAATCCTCACTTTTTTATTTGTGCTGTTTACGGAGGTGGGTTTGACTTTTGAGAATTGCAGAAAAAAGGCACTATGGGGACAGCAAGAGCCTTGGCCAGTATTCGAAAGCCTAGGGGTGACAGGTGCAAGCTGTCTCTTGCGAAGCAACGAGGCCTGTCGAGCATGTCGTCCCATGCTAACAGACACTGGATCCCCTTTGAATGACACAAGAAGCTTAACCAATTGTTGAAATTGATAATTTGTTTTCTTTATATTGCGGTATCATTCTTGGTGAGGGCAGGATGCTACTCAGGGTCAGGGTCATACCTGCCTGGTCTACATGATCAGAGAGCTCTTCCATGTCTCTTTTCATGTAGTCCAGGGAGGTACGTATCAGGTCATTCACACCAACATGAACAATGACAGTCATATTTGTACTTGTTCTGCAGTGACCTGAGTGCTTGTGTTATGTGGTGGATTCCGGCTCCCAACAGACAGCTAACAGTAACCCTCTCCTTGTCCAGCCTAGTGAGTGGGACATCAGAGAAGCCAAAGGGCAGCGCAGAGAATTGATAATGTTGCTTGTCTACTCTGAAGTGAAGGAACCGCCTGCAACTTTCCCTGATAGGGAAGTGCAGATAAGCTTCTTTGACATCTACAGTTACCAGCCAGGTGTTCTTGTCCAACATTGGTAGCAACTGATGAAGAATGAGCATTCTGAACTTTGCAGTCACCAGGAAAGAGTTCAGAATGGATAGATCTAGGATAGCCCTCCAGGTGCCTTCTTCTTTTGGCATGAAGAAAAGTCTGGAATAGAAGCCTTGGCCTACCTGCTGAGCAGGAACTGATTCTATTGCCCCCAGATGCAACAGGGACAAAACTTATTTTTCTACTTCTGCCCTTGGATTTGAAGGAATGTCCGGGAATCCTTTGTGCATGGGAAAGGTGTGGAAAGAAAATTTGCGTCCCTGGGATACAGTTCTGAGTACCCATTTGTCGTCTGTGATGGTGGCCCAAACCTTTGCAAAAATGGCCAACCTTCCCCCCCAAAGGAGTCTCCGGGCAAGCAGGAACACGTAGAAGTTGGATACAGTCACAGGGAATGCTTGGATTGTGATGTGGGCTTAGAACATCCCGACTTAGACATGGAAGCATGCTATTGTTTATCCTCTGAGGGGTAGCCCCCTGACCCCTAGCAGATTTTTAACCTCTGATCCTAGAACGGTTCTGTCTGCTATCAGGAAACATCCAACTCTTAGAAGGGTAGTTCCTGCTAAAATGAGGAGGTTGAACTTGCAGAAAGTCTTTAACTGTTTGCATGGACTTGGCTTTATCCTTCATCTTCTTGCGCACCCCCTCCGCTTTACTACCAAGAATAGTGGCTGCGTAAAGGTACATCTAAAAGCTTTGCCTTGATAGGCTCTGGAAGGGGCTGGTCCCTGAGCCAAGCATGCCTCCTGATAACAGATCCAGTAGCTGCAGCCCTGCAGGAAGCTTCAAGAGCATCAAAACCACAGTGTAAAGAATGCTTGTTGACAAGACTGGCAGAATTCAGCAAATCCTAAATAGCTTTATTCTCCACCAAGAGGGGCACACTTGAAATGTTTGACAATAGCCTCCAAAGTATGCTGCTGATACTTGAGCATATGAAAGAGACAAATGATAGATCTAACGGCAAGAGTGGCAGACATTCAAACCTTCTTTCCCCACCTGTCTAGATTCCTAGCTTCTTTATCAGAAGGAACAGGATTACTGGAAACAGTAGCCTTGAGCCCTGAGCCCTGAGAAAATAACTTCTTGGTCAGCCAGAGGATTATGGTAAAGAAACAAATGAAAATCAGGAACTCTATAGTACCCGTCAGGTTTCCTGGGAGCAGGAGGAACAGAGCTGGGGTGCAAAGAATTTCCAGAAAAACATCATCCACCACCTCCAACACAGAAGGAATAGCCAGAGGCTTCTGTTGAGGCAAATCCAAGAATTTTCTGATCCGTTTCTTAGATTGAGAGTATTCTTGACCCTCCCATTTAAAACGTTCCCTAAGAGTATTCAAAGTATCACCAAAAGAAAAATCTTCCGGAGGAGAAGCAGTAGGAATTGATTCCTCTGCATCAGAATCCTCAAAAATAGAAAAAAAACTGAGAAGCCACCTCTTCATCAGCAGAAATGCTACAAGTCTCAGTGCCTGAAAAGGATAAAGCTTCTGGAGAGAGACCCCTGCCTCTTTTGGAAGGAGGAGGCTGAGAGCCCCTAATAAGAGTCAAAAGATCATTAGCCATTTTAACCATCTGAGATTGAGGGGAACAAGGAGCAACAACTGGAGCCTGTTTCTTCACAGGCTTGCGACTAGAGAATTTACCCGACAGTCGGAAGGACTCATGATGCTTGGCCACCGAGGAGGTTGTCAGTATGTGTTTGCTGTCGGAATGAAGAACAGAGGCCTCGGAAACTGGAGCCTGCTTTGTCACAGGCTGAAGGTCTGAAGACAAAATGGAAGCCGGAGGCATGGAGAACTCTGAAATGTTCTCAACAGAGGCCTGAGCCGGTAAATCCACGGACTTCAGGGACTGCAAAGGCACCTCACTGACAACCGCTGAACTGATGGCCAACTTAACATAGTCAGAAGATTTGATTCTCTGAAGTCGATCTTGGTCCTTACGTGTCTTAGGAATATCAGAGGCCTGAAGATCAGCGGAAGCCACAGCAACAAACTTGGGCCAAACTCCAAAGTGTTTAGCTAAGAGCTTAATCTGACGACGAATAGTACACAGATTAAAGGAAACACAGAGATCACAATTTGGAATGTCATGGTCAAGGCCTAAACAAATAATGCAATAATAACGAAAATCTCTATGGGGAATCTGCTTTCCACAGGTAAGACAATTAACATTTTCTGACATTCGTTAGGCAAGAAAAAGAGGATTCCCATCGGGATACTTGGTTGTTAGTTGACTTCAACTTTTCGTAGTCAGAAATCAAAAGGCCGACCGGCACGCGTGCAAAAAAGCTTCTGCTTCGGGCTCCGTGGCAAAGACTGAAGTGACGTCGGCTGCCTCCTTTTTTATCAAGGATACTGACGCCTTAATACAACTGACGGCAGCAGACGTCCTATCCCTTTACCTTTGGTACTCGGGCCAATAGAAAGCTACCTGGGGCCGGATAACCCATTAGTAAGGACTGCAACAGTAAAATATGATAAAAATCAGGCTTCCCATCCATCTGAAACAGAGCTCGTCCATCACCCTATTCAAATGTAACCTGTGCCACTGGATGGGATGCCTGTTCTTGAGTAGGGGTAATCTAGGAGATGCAAATCTACTCTGCCAACATGTTCTGCATCGCAGAGACTACCTCTTCTTAAGAACAAGCTTCCCATCTACCTGAAACAGAGTTTGTTTGTCACCCTATTCAAATCTAACCTCGACCAATAGATGGGTAATAGGAAATTTAACTCTGATTGGGACCTACGCCACTACTACACACAGGCAGCTTGTAAATGTTCTGCAATCTAAACATAACTATATGCCCCAGGGTAATTTATCTGGTCATTTACAAATGGGAAAATAAGGCTTGATTTAAAAAGGCCTCCTGGCGTTGTCAGCCTAGTAATCACCTAGTTAATCACCTATGAAGAGGTGGCAATACTGATGATCCTGTTTCAGTCAGTAGCCCAGAAGGCCATCTCCAGAAGAAGGTGCAGGACTTGAATGGCCAGTGGCCAAACCTTTTCCTCTATGAGGCGGGTTAAAAATCCATCTACAAGCCCACAAGTGTTGCAGGTTTTCTGCAAGAAGCCTACTCCTGCATTGGGCAGGGTAGGTAAGACAAGAGACACCTCTAAAGGAACTTGTGTAAACAAACATGCTTCCTGCAGGAAGGAACATATAAAGCATTAACCAAAACGGAGGACCAGCTACCCTCCAGGAGTTTGGGTGGGGAGGCATGAGTTCAACATTAAGGAATGAGACAGGTGCAAAAAACACTTGTGGAATTCTGCTGTGAAAGCTTATAAACCAAATGTACTATTAAAAAAAAAAAAAAACGACCAACATATCTAAGTACAGTTGTGATACCCCACCACTGGACCAGTAATCAAGGAGCCTCAACCCTCACCACTGGCAACAGCGGGGGACATACACTGGGAGGAGGACAAGGCATACACACAATTTTTACAAATGCAGCTCTCTGCATCAAGTGCAATTTTTCTTAACAGCACACAGAGACCAGTCAGTCTGGGGTTGGTTTCTCCTCCTGTCTTCAGATCCCCAGTAAGACTCCCCACTGGCACAGCTATAGAATTGAGATATCAGCTGAGTGACCAAGCCAAGACCTCCAGCACCCTCTGTCCAGTGTGTGTCCTTGTCCAAATAGCACACACACACACACACACACACACACACACACACACACACACACACACACACACACACACACTTGGGAAAGGCTGGCACAGGTTTTCTAGCTATGCCCCCTTCTGCCCAGACAATAAAGTAGCTTCCACGGCTAAGAAGGGTTAGTCTCTGTGGAATACTGCCCACCTCAGGTCACTCCAAGGCAAGTACAAATATGACTCAGTCATTGTCCATGCTGGTGTGAATGACCTGAGACGTACCTCCCTGGACTACATGAAAAGAGACAGAGGAGCTCTCTGAGCATGTAGCCCAGGCCGGTATGACCCTGACCTTGAGTAGCATCTTACCCTCACCAAGAATGATGCCACAGTATGAAGACAAGATTATCAATTTCAACAATTGGCTTAAGTATTGGTGTCATTCAAAGGGGATCCAATGTCTGTCAGCCTGGGATGACATGCTCGACAAGCCACGATGCTTCGCTAGGGACGGCTTGCACCTGTCACCCCTGGGCTTTCGGATATTGGCAAAGGCTCTTGCTACCCCATAGTGGCTTTTTTAGGCAAGGCTCAAAAGACAAACCCACCTCCAAAGGTATCACAAGGGATAAGAAACTAAGAGTAATGCTACTCAACGCCAAGTCTAAACCTCACGATGCACGCACTTAAAACTCTCCTTGGCATGGAGAACATAGATATCTGTGCAGTAACAGAAACCTGGTTCAAGGCTCTCGAGAGCATCCCAGCACTACCAGGTTATACCTCATACCATGCTTTTCGGCCCCAAAACTTGGACCGAACCACAAAAGGATGGGGAGTATCAATATTCGTCAAAGATACCCACACCTCCAGGTTGGTGGCACAGCACGAAGCATCAGAGACTATCCATGTGCAACTAACAGTGGGTAAAACTGCCTTCCAGTTTATAGCCTGCTACAGACCACCCTCCCAAACCCAGGAACCCCACTCAGCCTTCCTGAGAACAATGGAAAAAATGAAGGTCTCTCCAAACACTATTATATTGGGCGACTTCAACTACCCAAACAGACTGGGAGCATTACTCTAGCTCCAACACCCTAGCCCAAAGGTTCCTAGAATTTATAAACTCAAATGCTATGGAACAACTTGTTACCACTCCCACAAGAGGGGAAAACATACTGGACCTGATCATCACCAACATGGGGACTCTATGCTCCAGACCAGAAGTGTATCCCTCACTGGTAAGATCAGACCATAAACTAATCTCACTGGATATTCACATCCCGACCCCACCCCATGCCCAGAAAACCACAGTGAAAAACTTCTCTAAAGCAAATTTCACACTCCTCAAAACCAAGGTAGAATCCTTCAAAGACCCCGGGCCTGTGGATAATACGGCCCAGACAGCAAAATCCTTTATAAACGCATTCTATGAACACCTTCAGGAATGCATGGATCATGCAATCCCAAATAAAACCAAGACCCAATCCTCCAAAGGCAGATGTCCTCTCTGGTGGACCCCAGCCATAAACAAACTATACAATAGAAGGAGGAAACTACTACATGATAGAGCAAAATCCCAAAAAGGGAAGGCATCTCTGATCAGTATTAGCAAAAAACTACAGGCACTCAAAATCGTCTAAGGCCAGCTTCGAGGATAATCACAAGGCTTTCTTTAGTTATGTTAGGAACCTGGGTGGGAATTCCCAGATATGCTCAGAATTAGTCCAAAATGACAAAAAATATACCAAAACCACAGACATTGCCAACATCCTAGCTGACAGGTTCAGCGCAAACTCCCCCCCTCCCCACCAAAAGGGCTAATATCTATCCCAGCAGAGTGCTGCCCCCTGACATCTCAGATGCTCAGGTAAGAGCTGCCCTCTCCAGAGCAAGAAACACAGCATCAATGTGACCAGACAGTGTCCCGGGCTGCGTCCTACATGAACTCCAAGAAGAGCTAAACCCAAACCTAAAACTACTGTTCAATCTCAGCCTTACTACAGGATATGTACCCAAAGAGTGGCGTACAGCAACAGTGGTCCCTCTCCACAAAGGTGGTGCCTCAACGGATCCTGGAAACTATTGCCCCATAAGTCTCACTAGCTTGGTCTGCAAAGCTATGGAAAGGATCATCATGGACCTTATAAATAAAGATATTGGGGACCTGCAGACACTGGATCCTACCCAGTTTGGCTTTGTTAAGGGCAGATCCTGCCTCTTGAACCTGGTCGATTTCTTTGAAACAGTCACCAAGGCCATTGACAAGGGGAAGGTGGTCCACACAGCCTACCTGGACTTCGCAAAAGCCTTTGATACAATACCCCACTCGGGCATTATAGATAAGCTCACCAGCTTAAATATAAACCCCTGTGTCACTAGATGGGTTGCAAACTGGCTCAAGGACATAACCCACATGGTTAGAATAACTGGAGCCATGTCAGACTCCAAACCAGTTACAAGTGGCGTCCCACAAGGCTCAGCCCTGGGATCTTTCGTTCGGTATATATTTCGCGGAGGTACAGGCCAACATGGAAGGACTGTGGCTGACCAAGTACGCAGATGACTGCAAACTGGGCGCCATAATAGACTCTACAGCCAACACAAGCATCCTCCAAAAGGGCCTCATAGAAACAAACAGCTGGTGCCAGAGCCATGGCCTCAAGCTAAACGCCAAAAAGTGTATAGTCATCCCCTTTGGCAAAAACAAAGGGTCCACAAATTACCACATAGGTGGTAATCCATTAAGTACAGAAGAAGTAATTAGGGACCTGGGGACCCAAGTTGATAGCAATCTCTCACTTGACAACCATGTGGCCAAAGTGGTTAGAAAAACATTTTATATAGCCCACCTAATCATGAAAGGATTCACATCTAGATCAGGGGAGGTCATCGTGCCTCTTTACTCATCCCTCATCAGGCCCATAACTGAGTACAATGCCCCTTTTGGGATGTACCTTACCAGACACCTGCAGCAACTGGAAAGACCCCAAAAGTACCTCACCAAGAGGATCAAGGGGCTCAAACAGATGCCGTATGCTGCCCGGTTAAAGAAACTCCAGCTCTACTCAGTGGCATACCGCCTGCTCAGAGGCGATCTGTGCCTGACATATAAAGCCATGTCCAACCCGGAATTAATGGACATGCTGCACCTCAGAAAATCCAAATCCCATCGAGCTATGCGCCGAGGGACTTGAACCTCAGCACTGAAATAAATAGGACATGCTGGAGGGACAGATTCATAACCCAGAGCCTCCCTTCACTCTGGAATAAAATCCCAGTCCAGGTTAGGCAGAGTCCCTCATTGACTCTCTTCAAGAGGAATCTTGATGAGTGGATGGGAGATCGTAAGTTTACCCCGGGTATCACTTCTGTGTCACTGTTAGACAGAGGCACAGTATACTAACCTTGAAAAAGGGCATAGCAAAATTAATTTAATATGGGTGGCGAAAGCCATACACACTCTGGCTAGGCTTATAAATGACCTAGGGCAGATAGCCTAGTATGAACCTATGAACCCATGAACCAGTCATTCCTTATCAGCTACTTCAAGACCCTTAACAAAGGTGTCCAATCTTACTGTGTAATGTTACTATTAATACAAACTGTAGTTTGACCAAGAGCAAGGCTACTAGGAGTAGCCCGCAGTGTCACCAAATAAATATACAAGTACTCTCAACTCAAATATGTCCAACCTTTTCTGTGTTATACCCCTTCTCATCTACCCCTTCACTACTGTCCAATTACTATCATATTGCTCTCTTCCTTTATCTCTTCCCTCTAATAATGCTGTTTACACTTTAAGCTATCTACTATTTCTCTTTCTCATTAATTCTGTATACACTGTATGACAAAACTGCTTTTATTTTTTGTATAATCTAGGTTATTACATTCTATTTTGCACCCTTTGGAACATGGATTTCCATGGCTTAAGTCCTACTTTTAATTAATTTAAATATGAACGGTGTACATTTTTGTTTTGATATACCTATGTAAATTATTTCAATATTGTATTGTTAACTTACTATTATTTGGATTTTTTCTCCCAGTGCCTCTGCTGAACATGGGCTTTTTAGCCAAGTCAGACATCTCCGGTAAACAAATGTTAAATAAATAAAATAAATAAATCTCTAGACAGATCAACCACAATGAAATGTTTAAATATATTTCATAATAAATAATAAAAGAACAAGACAACACTAAATATATATTGACAGTGACATCAGAGTTCAAAATTACAGGAAACATTTAAAACACTGCAGGACAATCTCAAATAAATGAAGAAAAGTATCTAAACTAAACTTTGCTATATTCCTGACTATATTTAAGAGAGTATTCCCGAGAAAATTACTTACAGGGAAAGGCAGATGTGATGAATGGATCTTCTCTAGTTGTTATCAGGTCAA